>NC_045551.1:26869790-27159790 GCF_009769535.1 Thamnophis elegans
GAGACAGTATAGGACCAGAACTCAACTGAATGGTTCATCATTCATTTGCATGATGTAGCCATTCATTTGCATGATGGCCCACATCAAGCTTGGTCTCAAATGTAAGCTTTAGTATAAGCATCTGGCTTCTCTTGAGCGCAGGTACCTGGCTGCGATCTGATAACACAGATTACCTACTGCTGCCAGTGCTGATAAAAGCCCTTGGATGATGTCTTAGCAAATCCTTACATTACTCCCAAAATTAAAGGAAACTTTTTATCCTTGACATTATTATTTGTGCTTTAAACTGATAGCAGGCAGCATAGAATTGGTTTTAAAGCTTGTGCCTGAATTACTCCTATACTTTGTACACCTATTTTGGCAGTAGTTTTTAATAGCTTTCTGCTTTTATTAGCAAATAAGAAATAAGACATGATTCTGTCAAAAAGATGGACACTTAGACTCAGGTTTCTCATACTTCATTGTTATTTACTAAGTGTGCTTTTATTGACTCATTAAATCTAACTATGCTTGGTTACATAGTTATCACATATACTGTATTTACCTTATGTGACATCAATTTGTTTTGATTGTGTCACAAAATAGGTTTGTCTTGCCCTTTAGAGGAGAGTAGTTCAAAGAAAAGCAATTAGAACAATAAAATGTTATTGCAGTTAACCTTGGGGCTATATTGTTTTCCTCTAGCTCATTTGTATTCTACCCAGTGATGCTTGAAACACTTGTGTACGATCTTACTCAGGCAGAAAGTTTTCTTAGATAATTTTTGTCTTCCCTGGGGGAAGGAAGACCAAGTTGTATTCTGCTAGTATTCATAAGCATAGGAATATGATATGGTAGATATATTGGAACTCAGGAGATCTGAGTTTAAACGCCCATTGTTTATTAGATAATTATGGTCGATTTACTGTTTTTGGCTCAACTATCTAACAAGACAGTAATGGTAAAGGTTTCCCTATTCAGTTGTATCTGACTCTAGGGGGCAGTCCTCATCTCTGTTTCCTATTCTAGGGAGTCAGGTTGGTCTGAAGACACTTCCATGGTCATGTGACCACAATGACTATACATAGTATATCTAAAATGAGGAAGTTGTGAGCACCTTGGAGCAAGTAGGATAGATCAATATTGTATGCAAACCAACAATAGAAAATTCAGTTCCAAACTATGTACAAATCTTTCATATCTAACTTTATGAACCTCTGTAAAACAGTTTCACTAAATAAGTCTAACTCTTCCCTAAACATACAAAATTGCTTGCATGAAGGTGTTGGAATGCACCAAATATATTGATGTGATTTTCACTTCTATTAAATGCCTAACATATTTGGTTTGGCAGCTTACAACATTACACAAACTGCTTTTATTCCATACATCCTTAAATTTCATTTATTCCATAAACAGCTATTGATCATTTTACCTGAATTCTGCTTACCTAAATGAAAGGTTAAGAATAACATTTTGTATAATCAGAATATACCTGTCAACATGAATTCATTTATCCAAAATGTTAAAGGTGAAAATCTAGTCATGTGACTCTGGTTTAAAAGAGGTCCTGGATTTATTTGTGCATGCATTTTTAATCAATACTTATTAACATTTAAACATAAAAAGAATAAAATATTTATAGGACTGGGGACAGTGGGAATTTAACCATTATGCTCTATTGAGTCTTATTTTACACAAATCAATCAGCTCAGGGGAAAAAAATGTGTAGATAGCTTATCAAAACAGACCAACCATAAGGATGTTGGATCCTTGTGAAGGATTCCAAGATAATAACTTGGGCAAGATTTGGGATTCAAAGCCAATAGGCAAAAGAAATACAGATAGTCCTTGACTTACAACTACAATTGAGCCCAAAATGTATGTTGCTAAGTGAGACATTCATTAAGTGAGTTTTTGCCCCATTTTATGACCTTTCTTGCCACAGTTGGTAAGTAAATAACTGCAGGTGTTAAGTTAATAACATGATTAAGTAATTCTGGCTTGTGAATTTTGGTCACATGACCCTGGAGACACTGCAGTGATCGTAAGCGTAAAATATGATCATAAGTGACTTTTTTTCAGTGCTGTTGTAATTTTGAATGATAACTAAATGTATATTTTAAGCCAAAGACTACCTATTAATTACCACACCCAATTTAATACCTTGCCCCAGTTACATTAAGCACAGTAAAAACATAGCCCAGCAGCTTTATTTTTCTCTGCCATTGCATCATCCCATCCCCTATCTCAAAATCATTCTTAGCCGTTACAATTTTTAACCAATACTTATTCCTTGTGTTAATCATGGAAAAAAAATCAATATCTAGGTGGTCATTAGGAGCTGAAAGCAACTTGATGGCACATATTAAATCAATCAATATTCCTGTAATCATTTGTCAAGTCATTTCAGCTTACCTCACTTCACTAACAATTTAGTTGATGTCAAGTATCCCTGAGGGTGAGGTTAGTCTGGTACCTCTTAACCCAGAAGTGTCAAACTCATGGCGTCACATTGTCATCATGTGACTTATTGTGACTTTATCCCCTTTGCTAAAATGGAGGTGGGAGTGGCCAGTGCATGATGCATCTGGCCCGTGGGCCATGAGTTTGATAGTTTAAGCTGTGGCAGGCATGCTTTTCCATCCAGCCCCTAGGCATTAGTTCCAGAGCTATTCCGTTAGAGACAGTTTATGTTTCAATCTGGAGTTTTTTTGCGTGCATATCTTTAAACTGCTTTCTAGCTGAAAGTCTGGATTGACTTGAATATCATTTAATTAATGACATTCTTCTTCCTGTGACTGTTAGTTCTTTGGGTTGTTTTTGAACATGGGCTTAATAGGGCTAAACCCAGGTTCAGCAGAAGTATGATGTTTGAAACTAGGGTTTTAGACAGTTGTATTCAAAGTAAATTTGTTTCTCACTTCTTTAAAAGGTGACCATGTTGGTCTAGTTATCTGCCTCTGGACAGTGAATGATGGATTTTTTTCCTACCAGCTGCTTAAAACAAAGAAAACAAAATAAGTTAAATAACACCTATAACCTATAAATAAAAACATGCTATTTGCATGTTCTATGACAGAATAGGCATTGCCACTGGAAGCAGATAAATTGTTGGATATTAGTTAGCTTGGGAAAATACTTTCAGATTTATACTTTTAAATGCTTATCTGGATTTTATTATATGACCATGAAAATCTTCCCTCTAGTGCATCATGTATTTCAGGTTCTGAACTCCTTCTTTTCCAAAGAATCTGTTACGTTTACATCATCATCATCATCATCATCATCATCATCATCATCATCATTATCATCATCATTATTATGTTAATCTTTGGTGAGATTCACAGCCTTTGGGGCTGGTTGGTAGCTCAACAGCTCGAGTCCTAACCAAGGACTTAGGAACTGTTAAGGTAACGTTGGAGGATATAAGCTGTTGCAAGTAGGGTGGTTTTTTGTAGAGTCAGAATGTTAGTTTAGGTTAGGTTTATTAAACTTGTATGCCACCCTATTCCCAAAGGGCCTCAGGGCGGCTAACAAACCAAGGGGAAGGGAAACGATACAAGAACAAACACAACGAGAAACAAATTACAAAGAACAGTTTAAAAACTCACAACAGTCACAACAATTCGAGTGGGGCTGGGAACTCATCAGCCCCAGGCCTGCCGGAACAGCCAGGTCTTGACGGCTTTGCGGAAAGCCTGAAGGGTGGTGAGGGTCCGAATCTCCACGGGGAGGTCGTTCCAGAGGGCCGGAGCAGCCACAGAGAAGGCTCTCCTCCGAGTGGTCGACAGTCGACATTGGCCGGCGGATGGAATTCGGAGGAGGCCTAGTCTGTGGGATATAATAGGTCTTTGGGAGGTAATTGGCAGAAGGCGGTCTCTCAAGTACCCAGGTCCAATACCATGTAGGGCTTTATAAGTAACAACTAGCACCTTGAAGCGTGTCCGGAGACCAATAGGCAGCCAGTGCAGCTCGCGGAGGATAGTTGTAACATGAGTGAACCGAGGTGCACCCACAATCGCTCGAGCGGCTGCATTCTGGACAAGCTGAAGTCTCCGAATGCTCTTCAAGGGCTGCCCCATGTAGAGCGCATTACAGTAGTCCAGTCTTGAGGTCACAAGGGCGCGAGTGACTGTTCTGAGAGCCTCCCGGTTCAGGTAGGGACGCAATTGGTGCACCAGGCGAACCTGGGCAAATGTCCCCCTAGTCACAGCCGACAAATGGTGTTCTAAAGTCAGCTGTGGATCCAGGAGGACTCCCAAATTGTGAACCCTGTCTGAGGGGCGTATAATTTCATTCCCTAGCCTGAGAGTTGGAAAACAAGGCCAATTGTTCAAGTCTGATAAATTTAGAATTTCCAAATAGCGAGGTAGCCCTTTAGGTATTATACTATACTATACTTTATTCATTAAACATGAAACTCAGCCAACTGAACATTCAAAAATGCATTACAAATACCATTGACTGGTGCTAATGGTTGATTCATTTTGCTTCCAGTGTCCTAGGTATCAACCAAGTACCTTCTTAAAATATAAGATGTTCCGAGTAGCTCAGTTTTTTGCAGTTCTGCTAATGTTATTGCAGGAAGCTGCAATTTGTTGATGCATAATGTAAAATTCTTGAACATGCCAAGTGCCCTGATGACAATGGGTATCACTGTTACATGCTTCATCCATAGCTGTGTAGTTTCAATGTCCAGGCCGCGATATTTCATTATTTTTTCTAGTTCTTTTTCTTTGACTCTGGCATCTCCAGGATGATCTTCACCTTCTCATTTTCGATAACTTTTTCCACTTTATGTTCCCATAACTTTCTGGATACAGGTAAATCATATTTTTTACATAATGACCAGTGGATTAATTTAGCAACTCGGTCGTGTGTAGCTTTGTAATCAGTTTGTGCAATTTTGCTGCATTCACATATTACATGTGAAACAGCTTCGACTTTGTTATTAATTTTTGTATCTTCGCTTTCATGGCATTAGTTTGTAGTGCTTGTTCTTGAGCAGCCAGTATTAAACCTTCTGTTTCTTTCTTGATAGTTTCTGTCTTAAGCCATGTCCATGTCAAGTTGCCATCACAGTTTTTTTTATATTAAAAGTTTTTATTTTTAAACAAACATAGACAAACGAGACATGTAACATAAAAAACACTTCCATTGCATACAGTGTGTTGATTGGTTACAGGGTTTTGTGTATCCTTTCCATAGTCATCACTTAAACTTTAAATAAAGTCATATATTGTCAATCAAATATATTTATATACATTATTATTATTATTATTATTATTATTATTATAGTACTTCATTTGTTTGACTATCACTATTTTTTCTTCATTTTAAATGAGGTATTCTAAATATGGATTCATTTATATTATAATAATTCATTACATCATCTTCAATATATACAATAATAAAGTATTTTTATATCCTATTCTAAATCATTCTATTATTTTGATATTGGTAACATTCTTTAGTAATTTTCAATTCCATTTTTTTTATCTGACCACTGATAAAATAAATCCCATATCCTATAAGATTGTTTATCTTCTTGTTCTCTAATTTCATATGTCCTTACTCATTTCAGCACGTTCCATTATTCATATCATCAATCTAATATATATGTATACAATTATTAAGATTATTAAGCATTCATTGAGTAAAGCTATTATTATATCCTTTTTATGTGAAGTATACTAAATTTAAAGTAAATTTATATGATGACATTTCATTACAACACCCTGAAATCATCCAATGGTAATACATCTTTATATTCTGTTCTATATAGAATTGTTTATCTTTTATAACAAAACTTTTCAACATCATCTCCATAGTCCTCACTTACAGCTTATATTAAATTTCATATTATCAATCTAATGCAGTGTTTCTCAACTTTGGCAACTTGAAAATGTCTGGACTTCAACTCCCAGAATTCCCCAGCCAGCGAATGCTGGCTGGGGAATTCTGGGAATTGAAATCCGGACATCTTCAAGTTGCCTAGGTTGAGAAACACTGATCTAGTGTATATAAATGCATTATTATCATTGTTAATCATTTATTTGACTCTAACTATTATTTATCTTATACATAAAACTCAAAATTTAACTAAGTTTAACTTAATTTATATTGTGACATTTCATTTCATCATCCTGTATCCTTCCAGTAGTAGTGCAGTCCAATATCTCTTGCCATTTGTAAAATCTGCATTCTAATTGTTTTCTTAATAAGTCTTATGTGGACTTCTCTTGGCAGCTTGTTGTTCATTGCATATCTTGTAAAGACTCAAAACCCTTCATCTGTTCCTTCCATCAGCTTGCCTTTGGTTATCACTGGTGCTTCAGCCAAAATTACTCTCATTGTTTCTACCAGATTTTCTCCCTTTTCTTCTTCCATGTTTTGAAGTCTGAGATAGAGTTCCAGTTCGTCGATCTCTCCTTTCAATATTCCACATGTATCATTTCCCTCCACTCTCAGTTTGCTGTCAATGTCAACAATTTTCTTATCATTTTGTTCATATTTTTCTGCTAATTTTAATATAGGCTTAATCCGTCGCTTACTCTCTGAATATTGGTTTTGTTCTCAAGCCTTTTTAAGAGAGACAAAATTAAAGACTACTTAGATATTGGGCATTCCAAAAATTCTCATATCTAATATCTGACAGAATAATGGCAACATACAACTGAATAAACTTTCATCCGAATGCTCAATGTATTGTCATGACATAAAAAAAGAAACAATTCCTTAAACACACTAACAATATGAATAGCATGTTTAGATCTCTGATGTGTCGGTTGTTCATAAGGGCGTAACATAAGAATATAAATTCTGTTGTTTAGGAGCAAACTTGAATATCAGGTTATATACCTTTTTGAGAGAAAATAGAAATATGTAAATATGTAATTATCAGATTTAGCTGACCGTATCTTAAAAGAAAAAGAGAGAGAAATATGAAAAAAACATATTGATATGGATGTATAAAGGAACTAGACATCCAGTGACCTTACCTAGAGGAGCAAAATACACATGGTCAAAACAAAAACAAAAAAATGGATGAGGGAGCAACTTCCAAGTTCTTGCCAGCTTCCTCATTGATGTGGTTTGAGGGAAGATGGCAGGGAGCTTCCTCCTCTTCCCTTTGGAATTGCCTGCCACTGTGCTGAAGGGAAGGGAAACAAAGAGAGTCACTTAGTGTGAGGGAAACTGCTTCTTCCCAAGGGTCCCACTCCAGGAAAGAAGGAAGAAGGCTTCCAGTGACTGCCAGCACTTCCCCAGTCAGTTCTATTTCACATATAGGCATGCAAATTTCATGCTGCTCACTGCTGTTAAGAGATTTCAAATTTCAGACTTTGTTTGAAAGCAGCCAATCACTGTGCATCTCGCAGGCCTTTCCACCAACTTGATTGGGTGCAGAGGTCAGAAGAAGGTGGGAAAGAGTACAAGATATGACCATACTATTTTTCCTTGTACCATACAAAAAGGGGTGGGACGCTGAGGGTTTGCAGGAGTTTGGAAGAACCTCTAGCAAAGATTCTGTGCAGTTCGGAGAACTCCCAAACCCCACTCCTGACTGGCCCTGCCCATCCCACCCTGCCCCTTCCAGGAGTCCCCACGTGGTTCATTTTGGATGCAGGTAAGTGCAGGGTGCACGCGGTGGCTTGGTGAGGGTGAAAAATGGGCCTACCAGAAATCCACAATGGCCGGAAATCACCCATTTTTGGCCTCCAGAGGGCCTCTGGAGCCTGGGGAGGTCATTTTCACTCTCTGGAGACTTGAGGAAAGCCTCCAGAGCCTGGGAAGGGCAAAAATGCCTCCAGACCTTGGTGCAGGAGGCCAACTAGGCCAATGATTGTGAACATTTTGTGGCTCGCATGCCAAAAGCGGGGAGAGTACAGGGGGGTCATGTGCGGGCGTGCCACCCCCATAATGCTATGCACACGACTCCAGCATGCATGCACACCTGATCAGCACTCCCCCCATTTTTGGCATGCTTTTTTTGCCCTCCCCAGGCTCCAGAGGCTTTATAGGCGCATGGGGTGGGCGAAAACAGCATCCCCCTGCCCTCCCGGAGGCTTCAGGAGCCTTCAGAAGGCTTCATGTGCCCTGACAAATGGCTCCGCGTGCCACCTGCATGCCCACCTGGCAACTGGGAAGAGAACCCCTTGCTAACATTTTTGAAGCCTACCCCTGCATACAAACTTATATGTTTCTGGGAAGTGTAGCAGGAAGACATGTTAGAGATGAAGTGAGGACAACTTTCCAAAACTTTATTCCCACAAGAATCAAGGGTCCCAACAATCTGCAACTTTTCCCATTTGAGTTACCTTGATTCAGTAATTGTTGCCTTATATACCTTCTAATTTCACCCAGTTGAAGGTGACAAATAAACAGACTCAAGAGTATATATTTCATTTGTCTACTTTTCATGCATGTGGTTCCTTTTCATGCAAAGGAACATTTCATTATTTTTTCTGCATAAGAATGGTTATCCTTAAAAATAACTATGGATATGTGTTCAGGACAGTAAGACAAAGCTTAGTTACTTTTTTTTCCTGCAGAACTAAAAGCTGTATTTGAACAAAGACTTCAGTTTCGGAGGTGAAAATGAACTGATAACCCTGTGAAGTGAAAATATGACTCTGCTTCAGGGAAAATAAAATATAGAGTGATATTTTCAAAAATAACACCAGGGGGCTGACAGAGATAGGAAATTTAGTAGTGAAAGTGAAAAATGACCAACCTCAGAGATTATTTAAAGGTCACAGGAAAGATTTCTCTCCCACCTCCCCCTTCATCTATCCTTTCCTCTGTCTTAACCAATCAATGAACCAACTAATCAACCATTTCCTGATAAGTGTCTATAGGTTCCATTATTGAAATTCAAATATTAGGAGAACAAGATGAAACATGCTGAGGTGTTTCAGAAATAATGCTCACAAAACTTACATTGTAATATAATCAGATTAGCAAGTGGGCTACTCATACTATACATAGTTCCAATTTTAAGCTAAAGCTGATCCTGAGTGAGGAACTGATCTCCTAGCATAGAACCTATGGCACACATGCCAGAGGTGGCATGCAAAGCCCCCTCTATGGACACGTGTGCCATTGCCAGCTGCTCTTCTGGTTTCCGTCATGCACATGCGTGACAGACCAGGTTCTGGCATTCCGACGTACATCCTGCACATCCACACATGCTCCAGTTTGGCCACTCGGTGGCAAAAAGGTTAACCATCACTGTCCTAGCAGGATGCCTTCAGGTTTAACCCAATCCAAAACTTGTTGCGAAGTCCCAAACATTTTTTCATTTTTTTCATTTTCCCTTTATTTGTATGCCGCCCTTTTCCCTGGGGGGACTCAGGGTGGCTCACAGTTCAAAAAAAGGGGGGGGGGGAAGGACAAACAGTTTCCAGCATACAGACAATACAACATATTAAAAAACACAACAGCCACACAATTCGAGTGGGGTTAGAGTCTTAACCCTAGGCCAGCCGGGACAGCCAGATCTTTAGGGCGGCGCGGAAGGACTGGAGGGTGGTGAGGGTCCGAATCTCCACGGGGAGTTCGTTCCAGAGGGTTGGAGCAGCCACCGAGAAGGCTCTCCTCCGAGTAGTTGCCAGTCTACACTGGCTAGATGATGGAATTCAGAGGAGGCCTAATCTATGCGATCGTATCGGTCTAGTGGAGGTAATTGGCAGTAGGCAGTCTTTCAAGTACCCAGGTCCAGTACCATGAAGGGCTTTGAAGGTGATAAGTAGCACCTTGAATCACACCCGGAGATCAACAGGCAGCCAGTGCAGCTCGCGGAGGATAGGTGTTACGTGGGTGAACCGAGGTGCACCCACGATCGCTCGCGCGGCCGCATTCTGGACCAGCTGAAGTCGCCGAATGCTCTTCAAGGGCAGCCCCATGTAGAGCACATTGCAGTATTCCAGCCTAGAGGTCACAAGGGCACGAGTGACTGTTGTGAGGGCCTCCCGGTTCAGGTAGGGACACAATTGGTGCACCAGGCGAACCTGGGCAAATGCCCCCCTGGTCACAGCTGACAAATGATGTTCGAAAGTCAGCTGTGGGTCCAGGAGGACTCCCAAGTTGCGAACCCTGTCTGAGGGGCGTACAATTTGACCCCCCAGCCTGAGAGATGGGACACTTGGCCAATTCGCGGGAGGGAAACACAGCAGCCACTTGGTCTTTTCTGGATTGAGCACAAGTTTGTTGACCCCCATCCAGTCTTTAACAGCCTCAAGACCCTGGCTCATCACATCCATCGCTTCGTTGAGTTGGCACGGGGCGGACAGATACAACTGTGTATCGTCCGCATACTGGTGGTATTTTATCCCGTGCCGTCGAATGATCTCACCCAGCGGTTTCATGTAGATGTTGAAAAGAAGGGGGGACAGGACCGAACCCTGCGGCACCCCATACGTTAGGGGCCTAGGGGTCGATCTCTGCCCCCCAACCAACACCGACTGCGACCTGTCCGAGAGGTAAGAGGAGAACCACTGTAAAACAGAGATGGAGGATCAAAAAAGGGCACTTTTCCTCCTTCCTCTTGTCCTCTTTATAGAAAACTATAAAGTACTAGTTAGAGAAAACACAAAACAAAACAACCTTCTTTTACTATTACCTCCAGGAAAATAATAAGCGTACAAATATTTAAAAAAATTGCACAAGTACAGGAATAGCTTCAAACACTACTAAGCTATTGTTTGCATGGTGTGGATTTCCTTGTGCCCTAAGAGACTCACTCGGAGTTGGCAGTTCATGTGCACACAACAGAGCAGTCTTACAGTAAAGCATGTGCTCTTATTTCCTTCTGAATACTTGTTAGCATGAAAGACTGAGTAATGGATGTTTTACCCCATACACATATGTGTGCCTCGTATGTGTGTGTATATGTATACATACATACATACATACATGCACATACATACATACATATACTACACACACACATATATACATACATACATACAATATAAGACATATAATACATAATAAACAATATAATTTGTTATAAAAGTATTAAGGTGATTATATAATATTATTTTAAAAATTAAATATATATTTAAATCTATAATAATAAAATACAGATAACCTGCAAATAGAAATAAAATGACTATGGCAAAAGAAAGCCAAGGTAGTAGTAATAGTAATAGTAATAGATGCCATGGCTGCAATCCAAAACAAATGGGAGTACCATTTGAACATCATCAGCATTGAGAAATTCTCCATCAGTCAATTGCAAAAGGCAGCTTTACTCAGAACAGTTTACATCCTGCAAGGATACCTCTGACACCATTAAATATGAACATCTGCCTATTATAGGTCATTGGGAAGGACTCAATTGGTGGATAAAATGCAGTGAACATCTGGCTGACTGCAACGAACCATAATATATAAAATCAGTGACATGTGTAGCAGCATGTTGTGCACTTGTTTGTTTTAAGAATATAAATGCAAGTCCCTATAATTTTCATTATTGATAGTCTTCACAATGTATCTCTTTGTTAAAACATTTTTGCTGTATTAAGCTTAATGCACCATTCAAATATAGATACTATATAGTATATAATAATAGCAGTGATGGTATTAATGGCATATTGATGGTCAGGAGAGTTAATACGTTTATTTTTTGTTATGATTTTTAGGAGTTTAGATTACACCTTTTCAATGGAGTGTTGTAGGTCAAAGAGAACACTTCTGTAATCTTTTTTCCTCAAAGAAAATGCAATTTACAATCCTTAAGAAGTTTGAAAATGTGTATAGGATTTTCAATTATTGGTTAAATTTTCAATACATGTATTATGATATAAAACTAGGCTTGTTTCTAGCATTGAAAATGCACCATATTTGTTATATAAAATGGTAAAAATGTTGAAATAGGGAGAAAAATCAAGTCTTTAGAAATAACATTCTGATTTTATGTTGGAACACTTGCCAGACTTATATAATAAAACCACACTTTTATTGGCCACTGTTCTGTCCTCACTACACGTTAGCCAGTGGTGGGTTCTGGATTCCGTTCCAACCGGTATGGTTGGAATGGCTCTGGCATCACCCACATGGATGTGTGTGGCACATGTGCAAGTGTGTGGCGTGTGGATGCGTTGTATCTGGAAATGTGACACTCCAGCTGCTCAGCGGAGCATCGCGCAGGCACTGTATGTGCCATGCGCATGCACAGAAGCACTGACAGCTTTAAAACACAGTAAGGAGTGGGGGCGGGCCCTCCAGAGTACCGTACCGGAATGGTATCCGGTGCTCTGGGCTGGCTCCGGTATGCCTGTACCAGGGCGTACCGCCTGCAATCCATCACTGACATTAGCCTATGTGTACCTCAACATGCAGCTAAACCCTCCTATCCTTTAATACAGGGGTCCTCAAACTTTTTAAACAGGACCAATTCACAGTCCCTCAGACTATTGAGGCGGGTGGACCAGCTGGTTAGGTGTTCATTGACTGGGTGGGCATGGCTACATCATGTGACTAGGTGGCTGTGGCCAATTTACCAATTTTTTGAACAATGCACACAAATTAAACTTTAATTTGTTTTGCTCAGCCCCAAGGAGCTTGAGAAATCACCCTCTGTCTCTGTCTGTCTTCTCTGTCTCTCCCTGTCTCCCCCCCCTCTCTCTCCCCCACTATCTTCCTCTCTCCCTTTCTCTGTCTATCTCTCTTTATCTTCTGGAGGCAGGGGAGGTACAAATGGGCCATTTTTGTCCATTTTTGGCCCCCTGAGGTGTCTGTGCACCCCATTTTCACCCCCCCACCTCCAGAAACATTCTGCAGGCCAAAAACAGGCAAAAATGGCCCTGTTTTTCACCCCCCCCTCCAGAACATCTCTGCAGGACAAAATTGTTGGCCTTACCTTTCAGTTCTAGCACTTGGCCAAAGGGGCAGCCTCATGTTCCTTGTGAGCCAGATTAATGGCTTCGGTGGGCTGCATGCGGCCCTTGGGTTGTAGTTTGAGGACCCATGTTTTAATAAGTCAGACAGAAAATGTTAATCTTGATACTTCATTCAAGAATAGAGTACAGAAAAACTGGTGCTAGTTATAGAGTATAGATTTTGTCTTCAGAAGAACAAGTGTCACAGACCAAGCTGGATTCCTCTGTTACCTCAGAATGTCACAAAATTGAGTCTGTCTTCTCAGGATGTAAGGGTCCTCCTCAGGGTCAAAAATGATACCAAACCAGTGGTGGGATTCAAATAATTTAACAACCGGTTCTCTGCTCTAATGACCAGCTAGGTAGGCGGGGCTCAATGGTCATGTGACTGGGTGGGCATAGTCAACTCATTGTCACTCATGTTGATGGGCGCTACGCCTTAGCTGTTACAATATAATAAAGGTTAACCGGAGAGGCGGTTTCTGTAAGTAGGGCAATAAAGATCGGGCTAGAAACAACACCAGAATGTTGCCTTCCTGCCTTCCTGCCTTCCTTACAGGATTAGCCCTGTAAAGTGGGAAAAAACAAAAGGAGATTTCTTCCAACAACCGGTTCTCCAAACTACTTAGAAAGTTAACAACCGGTTCTCCCGAATAGGTGTGAACTGGCTGAATCCCACCACTGTACCAAACCAACCAGGGGTGTGTTTCAATTTTTTTTACTACTGGTTATATGGGTGTGGCTAGGTGGGAGGCATGTGACTGATTGGGCATGGCCAACTTGACATCACTCATGCACATTCCCGCTCAGTCATATGCCCCCTAGCCATTCCCACAGAACCAGCAAAAATTTATGTTTTGCCAGTGGGGAGGCTGGCAAGGAAGCCTCACTTTCCCCCCACCACAGCTGCTTCTACTTCAGTGCTGAATGGTCTATGCCTCCCCTACACACACACACACACACACACACACACACACACACACCATGCTTGCCGTGACGGCATCTTGGCAGTAGTAGTTGAGCAAGAGAAGGAGAGGGGCTACAGAACAAAGCAGGCTGGCTGGTGCTTTAAGGCACATAATAAAAAAGAGCAGCTCGGTTCGCCTCGTTGGTTTCAATGACTAGAGGGGAAATATTCATTATGCCAGGGCTGCACCAGAGCGAAATACCGGGGGGAAGTAAACACATATACACTTCCTTCCCATCTAGCTGCTTTGTGCAGCCGGGAGGGTGCGCACGCGTGAGGAGAAACCCCTCAAGTGAGCGCCAAAACACAGCAAAGACGTGTGGCTGTTTGTTTAAGGAGGGTCTTAACAGGATGCAAAACGATGCAGCTTCTCTCCTGCACTAAGGCTCTGGCCATTGCCTTGCCATGTTATTCCTACCCCCCCCCCCCCATGAGAGGAGGAGGAGGAGGGTCGCCGGAGCCTTACTGCAGGAGCGAAGCAGTCCTGTACCTCCCTTCACACCATATTTGCCCATAAGGTAGCCTTAGCTTCCTGATACTTTGGGCTGGAGCTTGCGCCTTCTGTGCTCAGCTGAGGAGAAGTGGAGGGGGGACATGGCAAGGTAATGGCTGGGGCCTTAGTGCAGGAGAGAAGCTGCGTCCTTTTTCATCCTGCTAAGACCATCTGTAAGTAAGTAGCCAGCCACCCCATGTGCCTTTGCTGCACTTTGGTGCTCAGTTGAGGGGGGGCCTCCTGTATGTGCGCACCCTCCCAGCCCTGCCACAGTTAGCCAGGGGGGCACAAGAGGAGAAGGAGGACAGCCGCTCGAAAGGAAGCCTCTGCCACAGCTGGCAATAAATTTCCAAAAAGAAGAAATAAAAGTAGCGAAACGCCCCAAGGCGAGCTTCCTGGCATGGCCCAAGGAGAAGAGACTCAGAAACAGAGAGAGCAATGTGTGTGTGTGTGTGTGTGTGTGTGTATGTATGTATGTATGTATGTATGTATGTATGTATTTAGTGTCACAACCCCTGGTATGCCCAAATATGGGAGGAAGCAGACTGCTTCCTTTCTCTGTCTATCGGCTCGTCACAAGAGACCATCACGACAGAAAGCCATTATTTTTACTGTTGCCTTTGTTACATTTGTGTTGCATTTGTCCTGATAAATAAATAAATAAAAGCTTTCTGTTCTTTCAACACAAATGTAACAAAGGCAACAGTAAAAATAATGGCTTTCTGTCGTGATGGTCTCTTGTAACGAGCCGATAGACAGAGAAAGGAAGCAGTCTGCTTCCTCCCATATTTGGGCATACCAGGGGTTGTGACACAAAATACATACCTACTTCCCTGGCTCAGCTGATAAAGGAGGAGAACCTTGTGGCTTAGTGGTTAACACAGCTGCTTAATATGTAATACAGCACAGGTTCAAATCCCAGTAAGGGTATGGCTAGCTGATGAGAACTAAATAGCTTGAAATAGATCTATACTAGTCTCCCTTTATTTATTTATTTATTTATTCATAAGCACAAATGCAACACAAATGTAACAAAAGCAACAGTAAAAATAATGGTTTTCTGTCATGATGGTCTCTTGTGACGAGCAGATAGACAGAGAAAGGAAGCAGTTTGCTTCCTCCCATATTTGGGCATACCAGGGGTTATACTAGTCTCCCTTTATTTATTTATTTATCAGCACAAATGCAACACACACACACACACAGATATATACACACACAGACACACAGACACACAGACACAGACATAGAGAGATGGGGGAGATCAACTGATGAGTGAGGGCTTTCTCTGAGCCTGACACCTGGGGTGAGCATGCAAGGTTTGGTGGGGCCAGTTCCCTTTTCCCACTGCCCTAAAGTCATGGCTGGCGCTGCTGGCCTGTTCCCCTTTTTGATGTCCCCTCCTCCCGGATTCCATTCCCACCCCGTCAGCCCTTGTATGTGAAGGCCAGCATCGGTCCTGGATAAGCCATGGCAGTGTCTCTGGGTGGAAAGCAGGCTGCACATCTCCCCAAATGACTGAGGCATGCCCAGCACAAACAAGGGCCAGAAGAAGCTCCACAAAAGTGAGATTCTGTATGATCAGCCCTAGCTGCTTCTCCATCCCTGCAGCTGGCCTTACCTTCTCATGCCAGGTGAGGGAGGGGTGGGGGTTAGTCAGTGATGGGACAAGGAGCCACAGCAGCAGGAGCAGTGCCAGGCAAGCGTGGGTGGGGAGAAATTAGGGGGAAGTGGGGAGAAGGCCAAGCTTCTGCTAGGGAGATATAAAAGCAAGCCAGGTCGCCTCATTGAGCGCTGCTCTTCCTCTCAGCCATCTCTCAAGGTTGGCTGGGTTGGACCCATGACTTTTGTGGCCCGCCCAGCTTCTCCTCCTCCTCTCAGAGGAAAGAGACAGGGATGCCAGCCTGAGGCTCATTTCCCTTGCTGCTTGCCACCACCCATGGCAGATGGAGTGTTAGAAGCCAGGTTGGAGCGTTGGACGCCTGCCTGCTCTCCCACCACTTTTCCAGCCAGCTGCCCAGCTGACCAGGTGGGGCCCAGGCGGCAGCCAGCAAGGAGAGGGCATGTGTGGGGCAAAGGCGATGGTGAGAGAAGGGTGCAGCAGCAGGGGAGGCTGGCCATACCCCAAGCCAGCTCTCGGAGGAAGGAGGTACAGATGCTGGCCCAGGGCTTGCTTCCCTTACTGTTTACCATTGCCACCCATGCCGGATGGAGCATTGGAAGCCGGCCCAGTCTCCCGTCTACCTGCTCACTTTCCGCTTTCCTTGCTGGCTGCCCAGTTAACCAGGTAAGACCTGGGTTTCAGCTGGCAGAGGGGGGGCTAGGCTAGTGTGAATGCTGCTTACCTGTGTGTAGGCAGGAAGAGGCAGTTCTATGGATCCACATGGCAAAGCTGCGGCATGGCAAATGTCAGAGCTGGCCGGTTCAGGGGCATGGCCAGCCAGTGCAAAAAAAATTGCTCTGTGCATGCAGAGAAGCAAAAACCAAGATGGCTGCATCATAGGTGTTGCCGGGAGAACTGGTTCAAGGGCATGGCAGCCCTGGGTCGCTGCTGGTTCTAGCGATCCAGACTGCCAAACCACTACCGGTTTGGCCAAACCAGTAGGAACCCACCTCTGAAACCAACATTATAAACATTGAAAGTTTTGTCCCCAGCCAGTAGATTTGGTCAATGTATGCCAGAGAACAACAGTAGCAATAAAATACACAAACTACATACACAAATTTTATGCTGAAGGCAAAGGCATTGCAGTCATTTTCATATGTTTTGGATTATTAGTAAGTATACCTAAAGACTCCTAAAGACTCCTAAAGACTCCTAAAGACTCTTGGGTGGCTTGGCTTTAACTCCACTGGTTTAACATTTGGAATATGGAGGAAGAAGCACAGAATATATCAATAGGATGAAAACATTCGATAGTATTTCATACTGATTCCCTTGGTAAATGTGTTCAGGATAGTAGCATTACAAACTGCCTAATAGCACTTTTAACACATTGCCTTAACAATGTCTTATAATAGTTGAACACTTTCAACAAAGAGAATAATGTGTGCGAGGTGGGAAATAATATATATTCTACTAAAATTATTTTTTTGTTTCTTGAGTTTCTGTTCTCCCGGAACAAAGATGCTGAATTGAGTTAAAATTTTTGAAAGTTCAGTGATGTACGAAATGTAATTAAACACGGGGTGACATTTTTAAATTTTATGTGTTTGGCTGGATGATAAGGGCTGTCAAGCAAATCATTTTAACAGGTTTTGCTCTGTTATTACAGAAAAGCACTGAGACAGCATGTTTTCTTACCAGGGACTTGCCATGAATAATAAAATATTCTGTTTCTTTTCTTCATTATCTGTATTCCTTTCCTGCAAAGTTGTAAAGATTTTAGGTCTCCATCTAATTAAACAGCATTTATACAGTATTTTATTTTTGTTATTTTGTGCTAAATATATCACAAGGGGAAATATTATTATTATTGTCATTTGTCCCACATTCAGCCAAATGTTTAGACTGGATTTGGCATTTTTATCTACCTATTGAGTCTTTCCCTAGGACCTGAAATAGGCAAATGCTGTTGTTCAGTGTGCTAAAGATATAATTGCAGAATGTAAGTTATTCCAAGTAGGGTCACCTTGCAAATGACTAATGGGAATTTTGTCAATGATAATAGTATTCAAGTCATATTAATTGGTAGTTTAATAATAATAATATTCACAAAACAATATGACACTATAGCTGTCAGTTTTTTAGCTGGTGTAGGCCTTTACATCAAGTTTTTTTCCAAGAGCCTAGGATATCATAATATATCAGTGTATTATTATATAGTCCTGGACTTTATTTTTTACCTGTTTATTTCCAACTTATTTGGTCTAGATTGAAAAGAATAAAAGTTTGGATCTTCAGCCACTGAAAAAACAATGCTGTGATTTTCTTTTCTTTTTTCCTTCACTTTGAATAGGGATTTAAAAAAAAAACCCTTGTTTGAACATTCTCCATCTGTTTAACTACGATCCTTATACATATGTATATGGTATCAATAGAGTCTTTAAAATTATATAATAGGACAGGATATTAAGAACAAGTACTAGAACTCTGCTTATGGATATTGTCATTGAATGATCTCTAAAATCATTTACAAAATGACTGTCTCCTTCTGCAAATCCTCTTAGCAATGGACCTTTATATGAGTGAACAATTTTGGATGTGATTTGTAGCATACTTTCTCAGAATTAAAATGAACGAACTAATGTTTTCACGTTCATACCACTTCAAGAGGATTTTGGAAAAGATGAGATTTTTGCAAACAGCAAGTTTTACCTATTTGTATAGTAAGACTAGTTGAAATGTAGTATTTTTTCTGGTTCACCGACAAATGTGCGATAGACATGCACGCCGACAAAACCGCGATGACCAAACCGCGACATCAAAATTGCTAATTGATTTTTGACAATAGCGCACTGACAAATGTGTGACGACAAAATCGCGTATACGTACGTTATAACCCTAATCCTAACCCTAAAACTTTTTAGATTTTATTGTCATCACGCTTTTGTAGGCGCAATTTTGATGTCGTGAATTTGTGGGTGCAATTTTGACGTTGCGGTTTTGTCGTCATGGTTTTGTTGGCACGCATATGTCTATCGCGCATTTGTCAGGTCACGTATGCTGTGAAGCCATGTGTAATTTGGTGCTTCAATAAAAAGAATTATCTTAATCACTTTTAATTTAATAAATAAATAAATGCAAAGTTGTATGTATGATACACACATACATGCATATATACACACATGTACAAATACACAGACAGACATGCATTATTTTAAATAGAAAGAATATGTCTCATAATCTATAACCATTGAGTAGTTTTTAAAATATTGGTACAAAGTTGATACATTGGTATATTTTAAATAGACATTGATTTGCTAGCCTCTATTCTATTATATCTAATTCTGGATGTTATTCTTTCCAGAACTGGTGCATTCATTTCAAAAAGCCTCTTGTTGGACTTGATCTAGAATAATGATAATTTTTTTTGTTTTCAATCATTATGTATTTATGACAGGTAAAATACCTTTGCTGCAGTAATTCTGTAGCTGCTGGCTCTGGTTGTTCAGCCAACAGTCCCAAAGTCCATTTTTCATCAGATATCCAGGAATTCCAACACCCAGCATGGTCCTTTTTGACCTGGGCAACAACCGAGCCAGTATGGGTTATATCTCACCATATTTTTTATGGAGAGACAGTCTTTGCCTGGCTCTTCTAATGAAAACTACAGTACGGTTGAACTGCTGGCATCTCATCTTCCTCAGAAGACCCAAACGCCGCAGCCATGTGAAGATGGTGCCTCATTGGAGGATAATTATTTTATTGCTCTTTTTATTGTAAAAATATAATTACTACATTAAATCCCTTACAATATTTGCAGTCTTCTGGTGAGGCATGTGTCAGGGTTCCAAATAACATCCAAAATTAAATCAGAGTCCAAGGCAAAGTATTGCTCAAAGTTCCAATGTATTAAGAGAGTCATGTTGGCACATCTGTGGAAACCTGAATCTGAAAGCTTCCCAGTTTTCCCCACCCAGTTGAAAGTTCATGATCTTGCCCCCAAACCCACAAGTCCATCACATGGTCCAATCTTCCGTTGCCATGCTGGCAGTTCCACCCATTCAGTTCCGGGCAGGTGCAGAGGTGTAGAAACAAAAGATGACCTTGGATACTAGAAAGAAATTTTATTTTGGCAACATCACATTCTACTCCTTACTATTCTCCCCCCCCCAAATTCCCCACTAATGAAACAGCATAGTAGAATAGAATATTAGTGTGACAGGCCAACGATCCCAAAAGGAACCGTCTGCAGGCTTAACAGCATGCTCTTAGATGGTTTCTTCTTTGAACTTCTTACAGTACTTATAAATTTTGATTGTAACAGCCATTCCTCAGATAATACATTATCATTTCTGAATTTATATTTTGTATATTTTATTTTTTATTTTTATATTTTATTTTATATTTTAATATTTTGTATTGTATTTTGTATTTCCTATCACAAAATTCAAAGACATCAAATCAAATTGCTGGTTAATAAATCTGTGTTAAAAGCAGATGATCAAAAATAAGCAAAATAAGTTCATGGCATGCTTAAAGGTTCATTATAGAGGTGAAGATATTGTATGAAATGGAATCTCAAGCTGTTTCATTAATAATGCCCTAATTGCTTTAACAGTAGAGTCCCTGTAATAGATGGACAAATGGATATGGATGATGTTGGCTTTTTAAATAACACAAATATAAACTATTGGAATCTTTAAAAGCCAGGGCCAATACTTCAAACTGACCCTGGAAATGTATGGGTCTAACTGTGTGAGATCTAAGTAATATTAACAACAGTCATATTTTATACTAAGTGAATTCATCTAAGGGAAATCACCTTTCAAATCAATTTTCAAACCATCCCTGCACAAATTACTTTACAGAAAGCCATTTCAGCTGTAAATGAGCATATAAATAGTTGGATAAAAGGCTACCTTGTCCATAAAAAAATATAAATGGCCAAACATTTGTGGCCACCATGAACATCTGAACTTCCATTTGGCCCTTAGGTAGAATAAAGTTTGTCCTAAATTTATCATGAGCTTCCATCCCCAGTGTAATTTTTATTTTACCTTAGTATTGCTGATAAACTACTTTTAATTATTGGATCAAGAGATCAACAATGTTCCGTAAATTTGTACATGGTGATTAAAATGTTGAATACACATTGAGACAAACTCTGATTGTTTCTCTGATCAATAATCACCTGTGATTATTTTCTTCACAGATTTGGTATCTGGACACAGGTTTTGTGGCATTTCCTAAAGTATAAGCAGTTGAGGCAGGTTTAGAACATACTGTAGATGTTTATCCATGTCAGTTCTTCGAGATAGTCACAAAAAGAAGTACAGGTCATGAGTACTAATGCTGCACATGCCGTTAAGGTTATAGTAACAGAAAGTTGCAAGTCTGAAAGCCTTGAATTGAATTGAAACCCTTCCATTATTTTTACTTTCCATAAAACTATAGAGAGTCCCTCTAAGCTTCTCATGCCTCTTTTCTTTCTGTGGGCTGAGATTTCTTTTTTATGATGGTGGTTCAGTCTTCTGCTCTTCCTCCTATCTCCCAAGATTATTCCCTCATATTATTCCAAAGCATCCTTCCTTCTCCATATTTAATCAATTTTGCTGGTGCCTAGAATTGTTGAGATTCTAGATTACAGTGAAACAATGCGGCAAGTGTCTATCTGTTTGAATTCTAAAGTCTCAGAGCACTTTAGTTCTTCATTTTCTGTCTATTTTGTGATCCACTAGTTCTTGCTTGGAGGTAAATTGTATATCTTCTAGATTTTTCTGTGTGCCATTATTGCTATTTTATCACACTGCTGATGGTAATCAGTCTGTGTTATTTTGCAGCAGCTAACTAGATGTGTTCCACTATCTCTTTAGCTTCTTTACAGAAGTGGAATCTGTTGCTGCCTTCTCAATTCTGTCTTTGCATATATTTGTTCTTAAGGGTTGGTCTTGTGCTGGCAGAATTAGCTTCTTTGTCTCTTTTTTTCAATTTTCCTGTTCTTAGCCATTGGCCTGTCTTATTATCTGCTTTGCCTATTTTTTTTAATGCATTGGTCATGTAATACTTTGCCCTGACACATCTCCTTTCTATTATTCATTTGATCTTCCTTGTAGGCCAGCTTGTTCTTTCTTGTATTTAATAAGTGTTCATGATATACTAGCTTCAGTGCCTCTTCATTTATTCTTCATTTATTCTTCCAATGTCTTTCTTTTTCATCTGTCTGATATACTTGTAATATTCCATGCCTATGGTTCTTGGTACATAGAAGCTGTGAATGCCAGTGCATCAATGAAAGGTATGATTCATTTTATCCTTTTTTCTGGCCTTTCTTTATATAGAGATTTTAGTTTTGCATCAGTCCAGTCAACTCTTCCAGCTGTCAGCTGCTCATTTTAACTTTCTTTGAAGCTTGTAAGCAACTGCCATCACTAGGAGGTTGGGGGTATCAGGGAAGGGAAGCATGCTGGAGATATGAACAAATGCTATGGGAAATTGGAGAGTATAGATATAACAGGAACCATAGATGCCAAACTTGGCCATCTGCCGAGCTTCAAGGATACCAGTCCTAGGAAAGGAATTTACACTGGCGCCTGAAGCACTGAGTTCCCAAAACATCAGAATGAGACCTGATTGGACTACTCACACTGGAGGGAGGATTTTGGACATTGGGGAGTGCTTTCAATATATGATTTTCATGCAATTTTTCTTTAGAGCTTGCCTCATCCATGCTGCAGTGAATATCTCTAGTAAAAGTACCCTTTTTCTAACACCTATGGAGTTGAGGGTTGTTCTTTCTTAGGGAGTAGCTGGGGCCAGTCTGACAATAAGGAAGCTCCACTGTAGCAGTCAAACAGGAGACCAACGTCTACTGAGGAGACTGAGTAAAAAATGACAAACCACGAATGTGGCCTGGATGAAGTCCCCCCCCCCCCGCCAAACTGCATCATCTCAAAGAGGAGTTTGAATGGCTGTGGAAAGTGAGCATCTACGAGAAGGCCCTGGTGGTTGCTCACACTGAGGGTGAAGGAAGAGGATATGGAAGAAAAAACACTCAGTGTAACGTACACCTGGGGAACTGTTGAGCCAGGAGATGGGAGCATCATGCAGAGAAGGACAAAGACAAGGTCCCAAGGGAACTGGATGAACAAAAAGACCTGGTGGAGCAAGTGTGAAGGGTGTTGAGAGATGCCATTGGGAACTGGCAGACCAAATATCCCTTTGCCCATCTGGCAGACCATTGATTCCCACCGAGGCTGGCAGGAGATGGCATCATAGCACAGGTGGCCACAATGGGGGGAGCAGCAGTCTCACCTGGACCTAGCCTGGCCCGAGCAGTTGGGTCACCAGATGTTAAGGCAGTATAGCCCCCTCCTTGAGAGAGGTTGTCTTCCCAGATGATGGATACAGAGACTTCCTGCCTTGGGCTTGAAGTATGTAAGAGAACCAAAACAACTGAGATTTTTCCTCACCCAGGCATTTAATTATATGCAGGAGGGACTTCCTGGGGGCGTGGCCTGTTGCCGAGGAGGGCTCCACCGAGCTCCTCAGAGATCTGGTTTGTATATCTAAATAAGATCATAGATAGCACCCCTTTTTGGCTAAGAAAGGGGCAGGGAGGATAGCTCCGTAGGCTAGGGTCTATTCGTAAGCCACAGCCTTTTTCTTTTTTTGGCTGTGGAAAGAGATTAGATCCAGCCGAAGCGGAGCTTTTATCTCCAGCCATTTCTTCTCAGCTGCCTTTTTTTTTTGGCAGCCCCAGACAGGCTAGCCCCCCCCAGGACAAAACAAAGTTTTTTCAAGCTAGAATTGATACGGGAGGGTACCACCCCTGTGAGATTTATGCTTTTATTACTATCTTAAATACCAGCACCATTCGTCTTAGAGACTTCTTTGTCTAAATAGACCTCAAAATGGCGATTTCTCTCCGTGGATGATTACTGGATGTACTTAGCCGGGTTTATCTTCCTGCAGACCGCTCCTTAACAAAATAAACTCTTCTTCTTTGGAAATAGAGGGGAGAGAAGCGCTGCTTACTTGTTTATTTATTATGGCACCCAGATCAAAGAAGCGTCTTGCTACAAATGTGTCTAAAGAATTTAAAGAATTTTTTCTGGAAACACAGCCTTTGTCTCCTACGCCCTCTACTGGAGAATTTTTAACACAGGAATATCTCTTTAAAATGTTTAATGCCTTTAAGCAAGAAATTAAGGAATTTGTATTGGAACTTTATGATGATCTAAAATCTAAAGTTAATCAAATGAAGGCGAATACGTTTGCAGCCGGGTCTGCCCTGTCAGATTACTCTGCTGAAATAGAGAACAAATTGGAAAGTCTGGAGAAGGCTAATTTTAATTTGACTACCAATATTCAAATTTTACAACAAAAAATTAGAGATAACGAAGAACAGCTTATGATGATAAATTTTAATAGGAAGGCATTTGCAATAAGAGTCAGAGGATTCCGTGAAAAGGAGCAAGAGAATTTGAAACAGACCTTTGCTGAAGCCTTCAGCCATGCGCTGGGAAGCCCGGGACTTAACTTTGATTGGCAGATTCGGAAAATCTATCGCCAGAACTCATTGATAGCGGAACAGCGACAGCTCCCGAGGGACATAATTATACATTTCTCTACAAAAGAATCTAGAAATGCGATTGTGCAAAAGTTTCATAATAACAGTTTCCGAGTTGACGGCCAGGACCTGATTGTTTTCAAAGATATTCCTTTTCAGATGCTGAAGGCAAGAAGGGACTACACCTTTTTAACTAAGGAGCTTAGGAGTCAACAGATTCGATACAGATGGGAGGCCCCTGCTGGTATCACGGTTACATTTGAGAATCAAAGATTTCGTCTTAACTCTGTTTCGGAGGCTCAAGATTTCTATTGTAGGATTCTGAAGGCGGGACTTCCTGACGCGCTTGGAAGAGAGGAGAGACAAGCGGAAGGAGAAGGCAAGCGGCTGGCCATGTGGCTGCAAGATGGAGGGGGTAGCCCCTCCTCCCTCGGAGAAGCAGAAAAACGGAGATCGAGAATTTAGACACTTCAAAATGCTTGCTAAAGTTGAGGACTGAATGGGGGTTTGAGACCTCCGGTAGAAAAAGCGGACTAATTTTTATCAGAAGGGAAAGCTGGGTGAAACTACTTTGAGCTAGATTTTAAATTAACGTTAGCATAAATTTGATAGTGGTAAACATCAGGCAAGCAAGGGATGAGGGTAAAATTTACGTTGTTTAAAGCTTATTAGAACAGAAAGCCGGTTGGGATTATCTTAAGATAAATGTAAAAAGAATGCGGAATGATTTATGTTGTTTAAACTTTGTTAGATGGGACTATTTTAAAATAGAAGGTTAACTGACTCTTGCTGAAAGTATTATTTGAATATGATCCATGCTATTTAACTTTTATTTGAAGGGAAAGTTGGTTGAAATCGCTCTGAGTTACATTTTAAACAAATGCTAGTATAAATTTGATAGTGGTAAATATCAGACAAGTAAGGGATGAGGGTAAAATGCATGTGGAATGAACTACGTTATTTGTGGTAAACATCAGACAAGCAAGGGATGAGGGTAAAATTTACGTTGTTTAAAGCTTATTAGAACAGAAAGCCGCTTGGGATTATCTTAAGATAAGTGTAGAAAGAATGCGGAATGATTTATGCTGTTTAAACTTTGTTAGAAGGGACTACCTTAAAATAGAAGGTTAACTGACTCTTGCTGAAAGTATTATTTGAATATGTGGAATGATCCATGCTACTTAAATCGCTCTGAGTTATATTTTAAACAAATGCTAGTATAAATTTGATAGTGGTAAATATCAGACAAGTGAGGGATGAGGGTAAAATGCATGTGGAATGAACTAAGTTATTTAAATCCTATTAGAAGAGGAAGTCGGTTGGAATTATCTTAAGATAGAAATTGATTCCTGTGTAAAGTAATATCTGATCTACGCTGCTTAACTTTACTAAGAAGGGGAAGTTTGGTTAGATTATTTTGAATTACTGTTTGAAAAGGGGGTAAAGAAAGATCATTTACGCTGTTTAAATTTTACTAGAAGGGAAAGTTTGATTACTTGTCTGTAAAGTTATATTTGAATATATGGCATGAACCACGTTGCTTAAATTTTATTGGAAGGGATCATGAGGTTTAGGAAGAGGAACGGGAGAATCTACAGAAGGTTGGGGTAAATAGCAAAGAAGTAAGAGACGAGAATAAAATATAGATAGAATGATTTATACTATTTAAGCATAGATAAAGATGGGGGGCTGAGATCAACGCAAAGAGTGGTTTCTCTCTTTTTTTTCTTTTTTTTCTTTTTTTCTCTTTTCTCTTTTCTTTTCTCCTTTTTTTTTTCTCTGCTTTTTTTTTTCTTTTGATATATTACTTTTATTTTTTAATCCATATGTATACAAGATATTTTAGACAGAAGGTAGTGCCAGGTGTGGGCCCTGGGAAGTCGGGAGGATTAGGGATGGGGATTGTGGGGGGTGGGGTGGGGGGGTGTTAACATAGTCTTAATAAGAACAAGAATGTATTTATATACGGTGGTTCTTTTTTTTTCTTTTTTTTTTTTTCCTTGGTTCATTTTACTTTTATCAGATCAAACAACACTCGAATAAAGGCATACACCAAGGAGGGAGGTAGAGGGAAAGAAGAGGGAGGAGTAAGGAAGGAGTAAGGGGAATGTAAGGAGGGTGTCCTGGGAGTAAGGGGAGAAGGAAGGTTTGAGGGGAAAGGGAAGTAGGAGGGGAGTGTTAGAGGGAGAAAGGAAAGTTGGAGGGGGTAGATGGGGTGTATGGAGGATGGAAGGGTTAGGTGGGGTTGTGAATGATGAGTTGTGTTTCCTTTTTACTTGTTCGTTTTATTCCCTTTTTCTTTTTTTTCTTTTCTTATAGTAAATACCCTGTATATAAATGATTGCAAATGGAATGTGAAAATTGAATAAAATATATTTAAAAAAAAAAAATTATATGCAGGAGTACAGAGCAGACATAGCCACCAAAGCAGGCCACGTCTGGTGCATGACCATAGTCCTGGAAGGCACCACTGCAAAGTGAATCGTTTTTGCCACAATGATTATGCACAGAGCTCTGAAGAGTCGAACAATTCATGATTGCCTTGTGCAAGCAGATCAAAGCCCCACTCACCCAATGCAAGGCCCAAACCCACATCAAAAACGTCCATCAGGGCTCAGAGGATTGGCAGTGTACAACCAAGAGTTTCGTGAGCTGGTGTACTGGCTGACCAATTGACCAGAGGACATTCTAATAGAATGCTTCCAAGATAGGCTCAATGATGACCTACACAATATCTGCATCTCACAGACCTCCCCCTCCCACACTTTCCACCAGAGGTACATGCTAGATAAAGAGGTTGAGATACCAACCCCTAGCTAGGTCCCAAAGCCAAAACGCTTGTGGCTGGCACCATTCTCAACCCCAAATGAATCAAGGCGGTACCCAAACATCCCCAGTGAATATTGGGATGTTTTTTTAGTGAGGAAGAGTCTGGTGCGCTTCATCACATTGGTCGTCCAACTGTGCCACTGTGCAACTGCCATAACCAGGGGAGAGGGGGCAACTGGGAGGGGAAACATCTGGAGGTGTGAGAGAATGCTATGGGAAATTGGGGAGTATGGGCACTAACAGGAGCCAGAAGTGCCAAATTGAGCATATGTTGAGCTTCAAAGATACCAGTCCTGGGAAAGAAATTTACACTTGTGCCTGAGGCACTGAGTCTCCCCCCCCCCAAATGGATTAAGACCTGATTGGACTGCTCTCAAGGGGGGAGGGTTTTGAACAGTGGGAATTGCTTTCAATATACAATTTTCATGTTGTTTTTCCTCTGAACTTGCCCCATTCATGCTGCACTTGGCATCTCTAGTAAAAGTACCTTTTCTCTAACACTTATGGCGTCAAGTGTGATTCTTTCCTAGGGAGTATCTGGAGTATTATCTGTTGTTGAGAATGACATAGTAGTAGTAGTTGGAACTAGAGGCAGATTGCTTCACTTCCATCATCTTTGGAAAGTCAAACATCTGTCAGATGTCAAAATATATTCTGGAGAAATAAATTTCTTATTTCTTATTAATTAGTGGTGCCTTTCATATTTTGAAATTAGTTTGAAACAAGTGATTTGGTTCTCACATGATTATATGTGTAACTTCTCTCAGACATCTTTTTCAGGTTTCCATGTGAAGCTGCCAAAATTACAGTTGCTTTTAAACTACATTAAAATGTATTTGGGTTTATTCACTCCTGAGTCATTTTTTGAAGCATGCACAGTCCTGATAATTCTACTCTTAAATAGGATTAATAGAAATGAGAAGGGGGACTGTGGTATGAATGAATCTGTTTTTATTTTGTTTGTAAAGAAGAAAAATATTTTCATGAATGAAAATTCACATGTAATTTTTGTTTATTTTTTCCCTGTCCAACCTTGTTAAAAAAGCAAATTTGTTTCTGCTTACTTGCTATGAATAATGATTCTGCAAAAATTACTTCATATTGTGACAGAACTAGCTAATGGTGAATATAAACAGCCATGTTAAAATAGACTATACCCTCAGGACAAAGTGGAAATACCTACCCTGATAACATTTAATGTTTATTTCCTCAAGATCCCTGGAAATTTCATTTGCTATGTTTAGGTCCTGATGTAGGAAATTACTTGAACTGACATTTCTTATTCTTACTGCAAATAGAATATAATTAAAAAGATCACTATTTTGCTTACAGGCAAAGATTAGGCTCAAATTACTTTTAGATATACCAGGCTGAGGGACGGGCAATATATAAAAATGTGCATTGGATCAATAAAAGTGATAGAAATGCTCAGAAGTAATAGAATAACAATTGGCAGAGAGGATGTTAAGTATACAAAAATGTTCAGCTTAATCCTTGAACCATTGGACTGGGCTGCAAGGATTCTTTACCTGAATTTTGGAAAGGAGCTATTGGAGGACAAGCTAGATTTTTGTAGATTTTGTAGGAGGAGAGCTATTGCATTAGTCTAGAATGGTATAAGAGGAGTCTGGAAGCACCCTTATCTGACTAAAAGATTTTATTTAAAATAATAAACTTTCATGGACTGTGGCTCATTTCATTAGGATTCATAGAGTTTATGACTGATATAGACAGTTCTTGAGATGTTTTGCATTACAACTCCCACCCACTCTATATGGTACAAACAGGAGTCTAAGTTACTGGACTACATATTTGTCCAGAGCTTGATTGGCATACTGAACTATAAGTAGTTCTTGACTTATCACCGCAATTGAGCTCAACATTTCTGTTGCTTAAACTTCTTTAAGTTTAAGTAAATTGATTTCATTATTAGATTTAGGTTTTGTACATGGCAGTTCTTCTCCAATGGACATGGTAGCTAATATTTAGTATGATTATTAAAGCATGGCTGGTCGTGACTTTCTGGAGAGGGATAGAGTATTCCACTATGGTTCATGAATGAGCGATTCTTGCATCCTTATTTTACAGTAATGGATAGAGGGGAAAAAATTGTGGCAAAATAATAAAATTGTATTTTTTTATAAAAAAAGAACTATTATTAGTAAAATATAATTCTTTGTTTCTCCCTTTTTCTTCCCTGGCAGGGTTCTCCATCATGATGGAATTAACTCAAATGGGTCCCTCAAATGGATTTGCATAGTAGGCTCTAAGTATCTGGACATCCATCTTCTTGGATAAGTGACATCAGCATTAAATACAAGAATCAAGGGATGGGCTGCAGCCAGAAGAAGTCCATTGCTGTTTGTGTTCCTGGGAACTGTCTATGTTTAATCTGCTGACATACCTACCACATCTAAATTGGGTTTTCCCTGTTTGACCAATAATACTTTACATTTTCCCTGGTAAATTATTCTCTTCCTCATACACCTCATACACTTTTCTAATTTTCACTGCTGTTTCAGTCTTTTTCTGCAAAATTTGTTTTTCTGCCTGGCTGTGAACGTCTTCGGAACCTGCTAATGCTGATGTGAAACCATGTCAAAGCCAGTGGGACTCTTATGGCTGTATTTGATTTTTACTCCTATTTGTGTCATGCTGAATTCTAATTTCCTCCTTTGGATAACTGCCCTAGCAATACGTTTTACGCTTATTGAGGGACAAGCACAATACCCAATTGTAACTACAAATTATGGCAAAATCCGTGGTGTAAGAACACCCTTGCCCAATGAAATCCTTGGTCCTGTGGAACAGTATTTGGGAGTCCCTTATGCTTCTCCTCCAACTGGAGAGAGACGTTTCCAACCCCCAGAGCCTCCTTCTTCATGGACTGGTATACGGAATGCCACACAATTTGCTGCTGTTTGCCCACAGTATCTGGATGAGAGATCCCTGCTTAATGATATGCTACCAGTTTGGTTTACTGCCAACTTGGATACTGTAATGACCTATGTGCAAGATCAAAATGAAGACTGCCTTTTTCTGAACATTTACGTACCAACTGAGGATGGTAAGTACATTCACTAACTATGAACTGGCCAATTGGCCAATTTGCACAATTTGTTGAAGCATACATTGTAGGAATTCTTCCTGAGTGATGAACTATAAATTATAGGTTCTTATTAGATTAAAAACATTATAAGAATAGCCTGTATTATTTTTTCACATTTGCTACATGCAAATCTCCTTTCAAAGAGTGCACTGTGTCAATCTCTGGTTGTTCATAGAGGAAAAGTCAAGATATATAGTTAAAGAATATAAATAGTTCTGTGGCTATTTAAACAAAAAATAAAGAAATTGTAATATTTTAAGAAATGAACAAAAATGTCTACACCTTATTTTAATAGAAAATGTTTTAATAATCATCGACTATTAGAAGTACCTGGTTTTTTTTATTACTTAGAGTAAATAATACATCTATATATCATAACAATTTTGATTTTTAAAATGTCAGAATTTTAGTAGCTCTCACTGTGTATATAGATATATAATTCTTAATTCAGACAATTGCAAATAAGCCAATCAATAACTGTAACAAAATAACCAGGAGTTATCATTAATTGTTTCAAAGAAATATCCTTCCCTAATTATTTTTCTATGGATTATTTCTATTACAAATATTTATGTTTTTTCTTAAGATTCTAATTTTAAATAACCCCTCATTAACATTCTTACCAATAGCCTTAGCTTTGATCTTTATTCCTTACCCAAAGATAGTGATTTACATAGCAAATAACTTTTTGGCTCTATTATACAGAATAATATAAAATTGTCCTGTAGATATGTATTAGTAAAATATTTTAAATGGTTCATTTCAATTTGCTTTTGTTCATAACCATAGATTTATCACCATCTATGTACTCTGCATAAATTGTTTAAGATAGCAAAGCACTTGAGGCCTCTGAATATCACTATTCTGGTTTGGTTTGGTTTTGCTTTGCTTTTTTGCTTTGATATGTGCTTATATTTAAGATTCTGTTGAGTGTTGGCAGACTGCTGGTATAATTAATTCTTACTTCATACCTTTAAAAAAGGAAAATGAAACATTACTATTACTACTGCTGCTACTCCTACTAATAATGTAAGAAAAAAACCACTTAAGCTATGAAGACTTAGCACCTTTTCCATCCCCTTTCCTATTAGCATATTACAATGCATCTATTTTTTTTTCTCCATCTCATCTGAAGGAGTTAGTAGTTCAGTCTTTCCAAGGCTAAGTGACATTCCTCTTGTTGATGGAATAAAGAACCTATTGGCCAAGATGGATTATGAAAAAGTATGACCAGTCATTTCGCAGCAAGCGAGAAGAACAAACTAGCATGATGTCACTGGAGAACTATGGTGTTGCATAGGAAGGAAGAGTTCAGTTGTGACATTATATAAAGGAAAATAAAACATTTTCAGTCAGTCTCCAATTTCCTTTTTTTATTTTGTACAAGCAAACAGAGGCAATTTTACCAGCTTGTTCCTGAATGTGAAAGGTTTCAATAAATAGCCTTTTTTTCAATTTACTCCATTTCATGCAATAAATAAGCCGAAACTGTACCTCCTATCTCATACATATGCACAAAGCAAATGAACTCTACTGTTTGTTTAATTTAATCTAAAGGAATCTTGTATTTTCACTATCATTTTGATACCAAAATTAAGGGGCTCACTTTACATAAATATTAATATAAAATCAGGTAATTTATAGATAATTGAAAATAATCCAGAGGAAGAAAATATTACCGTATTTATCGGCGTATAACACGCACCGGCGTATAACACGCACCCCCCATTTTAACACAAAAATTTGAGTAAAAATTTTTTTCATTAAAAATAAATGACTTGGAAGCTCGGAACTTAATGTTGGATTAAAATTTATAACATTAGAACATGAATTATAACATTAACTCCTCTTAAAAGGCAAACTTTCTTCTCTTCCTTCCTTTCTCCTTCCATCCTCTCTTCTTTCCTCACTCACTCCCTTCCTCCTTTTCTCTTCCTTCCTCCTTCCATTCTTTCAACTTCCTTTCTTTTACCTATCTATCTTTTCTGTCTTTCTGCTCTTTCCATTTCTCTCTTCCTCTTCGCTTCTGTTCCTTCCTCCTTCCATCCTTTCACCTTCCCTCCTTCCTATTTCTTCCTTCCTTCTGCCTATCTACCTTCACCTTTGTCTTTCTGCTCTTTCCCTGTCTTCCTCTTTCCTCCCTCCCTTCTTTCCTTTCTAGTTCCATCTTTTCTTCTTTCCTCTCTCCCTCCCTTTTTCTTTCTTCCTTCCTTCCTCCTTCCTCTTGCCTATCAACTTCATCCTCCTCGTCTTTCTGCTCGTTCCCTCTCTTCCCCTTTTCTTCCCACTTCCTTCCCTCTTTTCTCCCTCCCTTCTTCTTTTTCTTCCTTTCTTCTTCCATCTTCCTCCTTCTTTCCATCTTTTCTCCTTCCATCTTCTCCCCCCTCCCTTCTTTTCCTTCCCCCTCCCTCCTTCCTTCCTCTCCTTCCCACTCTCTCCTTGGGAGGGGTTGGGGTTGGGGGTGGCAGCAGAGACCAAATAAAGTCAGAAAATCTTATTAAAACTTTCCTATTTGTTGGATTGCCTTGCTGCGAACTTATAAACCAAATCAGGGAAACATTTTGCAACCGAGCCTGCTGCAAGGAGAGGCAGTCCTGCCCCAGTTTTGCAAGGAATGAGAAACGGTGCTTTAAACCGAAGCAACTGCAAGGAACCGCAGACAGGGAAAGAAAGAAAGAAAGATCCTTGTAGCACAAAACCCACCTTTGCATGGTTGTGAGAACATAAACAAACAAAAAAAAAAAGCACAGCGTCCCTCCGCCCTCTGAATAGGACTCAGCATGACTCCGAGCCGGGCAGGGAGATAAGCACCTTCATTTGCATTCTCTGAGACCGTGATGCTTTGCAAGCCCCGGGCTTTTTGGAGATTTTTCCTTTCGTGCTTAAATAAAAAGAACGGGACTTCTTTAAAACGCCACAGCTCTTTCAGCCTAACAAAAATGCAATCTCTTCCTTCGTCCTTCTCCGTCACTAACAGCTGGGGGCTCAGAAATCGGAGTGAAAAGTCAGTCCTCCATCTCTTCCCTCTTCCCGGATTCACTCCGAAGTTTTAAATCTTCCTTCTGTGCATAAACACTCCCTCCCTCTCCCCCTCCCTCTCCCTGTATCTGTTTGTCTCTCACTCTCTGTGTGGCTCTTTACCTCTATCTCCCCCCCTCCCTCTCTCTGTCTCTCTTGTCATTCTCTGTGTGTGTCTGTCTCTCTCTCTGTCTCTCCTCCCTCCTTGTGTGTGTGTGTATGTGTGTGGGGGATCCCTGCCACCGCGGATGGGCTCCGGACTAGTGGAGCCTCCTCTTCCTCCTTTTTAACCAGGCGATCTTTGGCTGCTACACAATCCCAAGGTTTGCAGCGCTTCAGAGAAAGAAGGCATGCGAGAAAGCCCCCCCCCCATCCCCGCTGCCTGAACATTTGAATGAAGGAGGCTGCAGGCTCCTTTGTCCTTGGCTATGCAATTTTCTTTCGTTCTCTGCTGCCCGAACGAGTGAATAAGGCAGAGGGAGAATGAAAGGAGATTGCGTCCCTTCTGTCTCCCAGTTGCTCAGAAAAGCAACTGTGGGAAGGTCAAAGTATCCATGGAGAGCGAGGCTGCTGCCGGCCGTTTCACCTTCAAGGTGAAACGGCTGGCAGCAGCCTCGCTCTCCTGCGGCCAGCGTCCGTTTCAGTAGGGAAGAAAACTTCCTTTCGCCTTCCCGGGCTTCTGCCGCCCGGCAGAAGCCCCGGGACCCAGTCAAATTCGCTGCACAAGGTGAAACGGCCGGCAGCAGCCTCGCTCTCCTGCTGCGGCTTCTGTTTCAGTAGGGAAGAAAACTTCCTTTCATGGGCGCCGGTGAATCAGCTGGAGCAGGCAGTTTGGGACCCGGCGTATCGGCGTATAACACGCAGGCAGGGTTTAAGCTTGCAATTTTAGTTTTAAAACTGCGTGTTATACGCCGATAAATACGGTATATAGAAGGAGTTCATTTATTTTGTCTCTAACTTGAAATGGGTAGATATCAAATTAATTCATCTAATTTTTGGAAATTTATTATCTCTGGCATGCATTTATGGAATGTACTGTAATTGCCAGAATTTTTTTTTTGCTAGAGCATACTTTCATGGCATTCTACTTTCATGAGAGCTTCTGCACTGGGGACAAAGTCCTTATGTGTATAATCACACTTGGCCAAATAAAGTAATCAATTTAATTCAATTTTGTCTGATACTTATTTTATAGAACAGGAGAGTGTTGAAAAAAAATCACATATAGTTTTGGAGAGTTATTTAAATACCACTGCGCCAAAATAATTGTATATACAGGTGAAATTTGAAAAATTAGAATATTGTGCAAAAGTTCATTTATTTCAGTAATGCAACTTAAAAGGTGTAACTAATATATGAGATAGACTCATTACATGCAAAGCAAGATACTTCAAGCCGTGATTTGTCATAATTGTGATGATTATGGCTTACAGCTCATGAAAACCCCAAATCCACAATCTCAGAAAATTAGAATATTGTGAAAAGGTGCAATATTCTAGGCAAGAAGTGTCCCACTCTAATCAGCTAATTAAGCCATAACACCTACAAAGGGTTCCTGAGCCTTTAAATGGTCTCTCAATCTGGTTCAGTAGGAATCACAATCATGGGGAAAACTGCTGACCTGAGAGTTGTGCAGAGAACTATCACTGACATCCTCCATAAAGAGGGAAAGCATCAAAATGTAATTGCAAAAGAAGTTATGTGGAAGGGGAAAATGTGGAAGAAAAAGGTGCACAAGCAGCAGGGATGACTGCAGCCTGGAGAGGATTGTCAGAAAAAGGCCATTCAAAAGTGTTGGGGACTTTCACAAGGAGTGGACTCAGGTTGGAGTCAGTGCATCAAGAGCCACCACACACAGACGGATCCTGGACATGGGCTTCAAATGTTGTATTCTTCTTGTCAAGCCACTCCTGAACAACAAACAATGTCAGAAGTGTCTTACCTGGACTAAAGAAAAACAGACCTGGTCTGTTGATGAGTGGTCTAAAGTCATCTTTTCTGATGAGAGCAACTTTTGCATCTCATTTGGAAACCAAGGATCCAGAGTATGGAGGAAGAATGGAGAGGCACACCCTGCAAGATGCTTGAAGTCCAGTGTGAAGTTTCCACAGTCTGTGTTGATTTGGGGAGCCATGTCATCTGCTGGTGTTGGTCCACTGTGCTTCATTAAGTCCAGGTTCAACACAGCCATCTACCAGGAGATTTTGGAGCACTTCATGCTTCCTTCCGCAGATGAGCTTTATGGGGATGCTGACTTCATTTTCCAGCAGGACTTGGCACCTGCCCACACTGCCAAAAGCACCAAAACCTGGTTCAATGACCAAGGGGTTACTATGCTTGTTTGGCCAACAAACTCGCCTGACCTAAACCCCATAGAGAATCTATGGGGCATTGCCAAGAGAAAGATGAGAGACATGAGACCGAACAATGCAGAAGAGCTGAAGCCGCTATTGAAGTATCCTGGTCTTCCATAACACCTCAGCAGTACCACAGGCTGATAGCTTCCATGCCACACTGCATTGAGGCGGTAATTGCTGCAAAAGGGGCCCAAACCAAGTACTGAGTATATATACATGTTTATACTTTTCAGAGATCCGATATTGTTCCATGTACAATCCTTGTTTTATTGATTGCATTTAATATTCTAATTTTCTGAGATTGTGGATTTGGGGTTTTCATGAGCTGTAAGCCATAATCATCACAATTATGACAAATCTTGGCTTGAACTATCTTGCTTTGCATGTAATGAGTCTATCTCATATATTAGTTTCACATTTTAAGTTGCATTACTGAAATAAATGAACTTTTGCATGATATTCTAATTTTTCGAGTTTCACCTGTAAGTCTATACCATTTAAGTGATGACTGGGTGATGTTATGAGGATACTATATCACTGTGGAAAATTGCCTCAAGTGGTTCAGAAGCTTGGAAATCTTTCTGAACCATTAGTTTACAGTTGAAATTGCTGCCCGAAAACTAAAAGATCCTAATTGTTTTTATTTTGCTAGGCATGTATTGGAGTTGCTCAAAAATACTAAGTGTCAGCTTCTGCTTTGCTGTTGCTTCAGCTGCCATGAAACGGGGAGGGAGGGCATGGTATTTGGGTGGGGTTACTCGATGTGCTGGAGGAATGTTCTGGAGTTCTCTGGATGGTCAGACTACGCATGCGTGGGTGTTTCCCGCCTGGACTAACGGCACCGACATTCCATCTTCGTGATGCCTTTTGAAGTTATCTCACACCTGACACTTGAAGGACTACGATTGGACTAGGCCTATGATGCCAGGGGGTGTGGAATGGGCTATTCTATATATCAACTGCTTTCGCGCCTAATTAATCAGACTTCGCTATGCAACCGCTCTTTAACCATTTTTAATTAGTAAAAGTACATTTGATTTTCCACGTATGGAGTCTCATGGTCTTTCTTTCCTAATTATTAAATGGAGAGGTGCTGACACTAAGAGGGAGGGAAATATTTGAATTTTTTTCTAAGATTTTTTTTTGGGGGGGGGATAGTTGTTTTCTAGGAATTTACTTGATCTATCATCAGTATTGATGAGGACAGGGCAGTAGTTTACTTAGTCTGTGTTCCTGCCATATTTTTTTCATATGGAAAACACTGAATTATTATGCAGTTGAAGTTGTTCTTATAATATATCAAGAAACATACCTTCAAGAAGAGATTGTCAAGAGTGGGGAAATGTCAGTTATTGATGGTGAAATTGGACTACGTTGATTGAGCCAAGATGCCTCAGTCAATAGTTCAGCAGAGTTTCCTTGATCTTGCCAATTGTTACATGTGAAATTATATAATACAAAATATGCATTTATATAGAATAGAAAAGTGAAAAAACTCCTAATGGAAAAGGAGAAAAGTTACTCTTAGACTTTCTAATTATAAGAACAATCAAGGATATGATCTAATAAACTCATTTTGTCAACAATAGTGGTTGATGACGTCAGCAGGATTCAACTGGACAATACTACACTTATAGATGCAAGTCACTGCAATCCATGAACAAAGACATAGTTAACAAGTCTAGATATTTTAAACCAGTAGCTGAGGTCCAATATGATATTAATGAAGATCACAACGTACTTTTGGTCTCAGGATTCACATCTGATGAACCCATACATTTTTATAATAACCTTTTTAAAATGCAGACAATATTGAAATTCAGGTGAATATTAATTGCTTTTTCTGAGGATGAAGGTTTGTCTACAAGTAAAGACCTTTTCATATTTTTAAACTACATTTTGAATTGTCTCCATTTTGGGAGTTCTAGAACAGTTTTTTTTTTTACTGTCCTAGAACATTTTTCTCATTGTGGTGAATTGCTTGAGTTTGTTTATATTGTGATCTGTATTATATGGTATTTTCCTTAGCTTGGGGATAAATTTTGCTTTATTGCTTTCACCTCAGGCAACTTGGGACTTAGGGTTTCTGGTATTCTCTTCTCTGGCAAGAGTCATTTGACCATTGAAGCAAACCAGGAGAGAAATTAATTAATGATGGTTCTCACTATTCAAAGTATGAGCATACTGTAATCTAAAAACTAAAATTCAGAATGGAATTAATGAATGGAGCATTAGATGGAGATCCAGTTTAATGTATTGGTTAAGGCATCAGAATAGGAAATAGGAGACTGTAAGTTCTAGTGAATCTGAGTTACTCACTTTCTCTCAGTTCTAGGAAAGAGATAATGGAAAACCACTTCCCCCCCCAAAAAAAAACTTGACAAGGAAATTGGAGGGACTTATTCAGGCAGTCAACAGTAGTCACCATTGGGGAAAAAAAGGTTTGAATTCATAAACATTATAAAATAACTTGGTTTGCCTATGTGGTAGATGTGAAATACCAATCCATCCCAGTAGGCCCATTCTGGATAAACTGTTAGGATTTGAAATAATTGAGTTTGAAAGAATCCTCCAACAATATTTTAAATCTTTATTTATAGAATAAGTTTGTCTGAAATAGTTGCCTACTTCAGGTACAATTATAGAGAAAAATCAAAAGTCCAATTATTGTTTTCATGGAATGGCTATATGGATGTTTTTAGTGACCCTGTCTGGTACGGTTGGAAAAATAGTCATGTTAAATTTATAAAAGAAGAATCAAGCTTCCAGAGAACCAATATAGGTAGAGATAATTTATATCTAATATATCAAATGTCATATTAAAGTTATTGGTTCGATCCTGACCAGCTCAAGGTTGACTCAGTCTTCCATCCTTCTGAGGTCGGTAAAATGAGGAACCATATTGTGGGCTGACTCTGTAGACCACTTAGAGAGTGCTGTAAACAGTGGTGGGATTCAAATAATTTAACAACCGGTTCTCTGTCCTAATGACCAGCTGGATAAGTGTTGCTTGGTAGTCATGTGGCTGGGTGGGCGTGGCCAAGTCAATATCACATGACGATGGGTGCTTCACCTTAGCTGATACAATGTAATAAGGGTTAACCAGAGAAGCAGTTTCTGTAAGCAGGGCAATAAAGATTAGGCTAGAATCAACACCAGAATGTTTCCTTCTTGCCTTCCTTACAGGATTATCCCTGTAAAGTGGGGGAAAAAACAAAATAAGATTTCTTCCAACAACCGAACTGCTTAGAAAGTTAACAACCAGTTCTCCCGAATAGATGCAAACAAGTGAATCCCACCACTGGCTGTAAAGCACTATGAAGTGGTCTAGAAATCTAAGTGCTATTTCTATTGATATTGCTTTATGCAAAAACACAAGGTACTCAGGCAATGTTTGTATATGAAAATGTAACCATGCTTTAAACTTAAAGAGACTAATTTCAACACTGTGTCACATGTTCTCCAAAGTTAGTTTATATAATTAATCAAAACAAAGTTGAAGGTAAAAAATACTTACAGGTAGACCATCCTAAACATGTTTCAGGATTTTAATGAGCTCAGTTTATCCTGGAAACTCTTGATTTCTCCCAAGCACATATTTGATTATAATGATTGGTTTAATGATCAGCCTTCTTGTGAATACAGATAATGCCAGATCAAGAGAACTAATTATACTACTCTACTATTTATTATTGGATTACATTTGACATACTATATCCAGTCTGAGCACTACTGATCAAAACGTACAGTGAGAAGCTTGAACAAGTCTATGAGCAAGATGGCAGAAAGACTCATAACAAAGCTGTGGGAGATGCAATAACAATTTAGTCTGAAGGGAGTCTGCATAGAAGATGCAGTGAACCTATTCTCTATTGCTTCAAAAAGTAGGAATGAGACAGTTGTTTAAAATTTCAATAAAAAGGCTCAGGCTAAGTATTAGGAAGAACTTAGTGGTTAATAAATGGACTAGGTGTGGACTAAAATACTGAAAGTATTTAACCCAAGATGGAATGATCATGTAGCAGAGGTGCCCAGTGGATCTGCACTAAATGTTGGTTGGACTAATGACCTTCTATGGTTATTTCCATCTCTATAGGTCTATGTCTCCTGAGTTAGACTACTTCCCATATAATTATTACTACTATTACTGCTATTATTATGGCTTTTATGGTCCTTGTTCAGAAGTCAATAAAATATTCACATCTTTCTGGAAGATAGAAATATCTTTCAAAAGAACCAATAGCTTTATGGAGGAAGGAATTGTTGGCTATCAGAGTAACAAACAGACTGACACTTGGTCACTCTGCACTCTGCTGCACAATGCAGAATCAGCGATGTTCTTGTGAACTTAGCAATTATGGTCCTGTTTCAGACCCTAGTTTCTGTCCAGAATTTAAAAGTTAATTGCTCCAGTTTCCTAGGCTTCAGTTCACCAGTTCTTGTTCTTATTGCCTTTGTTGTTTGACTTTCCTCCTCATTGTCTTTCTCCAGAAAAATATTAGTTTGAGATTTCAATGACATTAAAGGATGCTACTCCCTCTCTTCTAGATAATAGAGAACCTGTCTCTTAAAAACAGGTCAAATGATAAGCTTTTTTAGCACTGCTGCTTTAGCAGAATTTTTCAATACATTGGGAGGTGAATTTGGAAATGTATGCAAAGTGAGACTTTGTTATTATTTTGGCTCTTAGACCCTGAGGATTAATTTAAAAAATGAATGCATTTTTTATAGTCACAGTTCAGTTTTGTTCTTTAAAAAGCACAGCTAGAGCTACATCAAAATCATTCTGATTAAACATGACAGAGGTGCAGATGCTATTTTTTTCCCAACACTTCATTTGAAAGGGTAACAAATAATTCCTTGGAGTTTACTTTGCTCATCTGGTGCTAAGACATGTGAAAAAAGCTCTGTAATGTGATTGTACAAATTAAGGATGGAAAAAACAGTATGGATAGGTGTTTTTTTTTCATTTAGTCATCTAAGAGAGCCAATAAAAATGGGGCAAATAATTTTGTGCGTTGAAAAACAAGGTATCTGACAACAGAGCCCCCTGCCATGCTATTGAATAAAGATCAATGCTATTGATGAGATATACCTCACAATTAGATAATTAAACATTTATTACATCTTTAATTACTGCTTCTAAAATTATTATATTTAAATAAGTTTGTTTAGGACTATTAAATACGGCTTCCAGAAATCAAATGCTGAACCAAGGTCCAGTTTGGTGTAGTAGTTCAAGTGCTAGCCTAGAAACCAGGAGACTGAATTCTAATCCCACTTTAGACATAGAAGTAATCTGGGTAAATTTGGGCTAGTCATTCTTTCTCAGCCCAAATCACAGGGTTGTAGTTAGGAAAGAGGAGGAAGAAAGAGCATTATGTATGCATTTAAAAATTACAAAGGTAAGATAAAAATCTGATGGATGGATGAATGGATGGATGGATGGATGGATGGTAGTGTCAGACCTGCCACAAAACTAAATCTCTAAATAAAAATGATATATATCTCACAATTAGATAATTAAATAATGATTACATCTTTATTTACTATTCTAAAATATATTTAAAGAAGTTTGTTTAGGACTACTGATTTATGCAGAAAACTGAATTTCATTGCTGCCATCTGATAACTATTCAGATTTTTGCAACTCCAATATAATAGTCCTAAACTTGGTTCTTATGCTTCTGGAAAAACTCCCATGAATCTGGTCCATAACCAATACCTTCCCTTAATAACATAATAACACTTCCTCTTCTTGCTTCTATTGTGGCCTTTACAATTCTAATGTGTTGCTTGACTATGGTTTCCATTGCGGCCATCAAGGAGATTAACTTGCTTGCTGGGAGCTGGGAAGGCTCGGTTGCTCTTCCGGCGGCCGTTTTGAGCCATGTCGGCCATGTGGCATTGATACCTTGTCCCTGGGTGTTTGGGAGGCTTGTGGGCTCGGGATTCCAGCCCCACAGCCTCTTGTCGTCTCTGCTTGCTTGTGGGTGGTTTTGATAGCTGGAATCGAGCCGCGGCGAAAGCGCAGCACTGGGTTTGGGTAACTTAGCTCGGATTTTAGTATTTGGGCGAGAGGTCTTCTTATCTCTTTTAGTGTCAATCACGCCGTTCCAGTCACCCAATAGTATACAAGACTTAAAGTCCCACTGTACTAATTTAGCATGAAGACTTCGAATTGAGAGATGTTTGGCGAGAAAGAAATGCAGAGGAATATGACTTCACCTTTTTTTCTGATAGACATCAATCCCTTTCAAGGATTGATTTTATACTAATCACTAATGATTTACTTTCTAGGGTGAAGAAGACAAAGATTGCGGCAAGGATCCTTTCGGATCATAACCCAGTTTGGATGGAATTGGGAAGGGTAGTGCAGGCAAGAAGGTCTTGGAGGCTGAATAAAAACTTATTCAGATATGAAAAGTACATTAATGATTGTAAAAAATTGTTATCTGAATACTTTGTTCTGAATATGAATAAGGGTACATCTATGGAATTTGTATGGGATGCAAGCAAAGCATATATGAGAGGAGTACTGATGAATATAAACAAAATACATAGACATAAACAAGGCAAAAACGAAAAGAATTGGAAGAGGAAATTAAAGGGAAAGAGTTGGAGTTAACATTGAATCCAGGCGATTCAAAGGCTAAGGAAGCAATCACCATATTAAAATCCCAATTTGATATGTTGATCTCTGACCAGGTAGCCACTAGTTTATTATATGCAAAACACAACACTTTTTGTAATGCAAATAAACCGGGCAGATGGTTGGCTTATCAGATTAGGAAAAAAAGGAAAATTCAAAATGTATCCAAATTGTGTTATAGAGGGAAGGAGGTGTTTCAACAGGAGGAGATTCAAAAGGCATTTCGGGAATTTTTTACAGAATTGTACAAAGGGGACAAAATTAAGGGTTTAGACATAGACAAATACTTAGATAAAGAGAAAATACCTCTAGTTAGAGAAGAGTACAGGCAAAAGTTGAACCAACCAATAACCTCTGGGGAAATCCTGCAGGTAATCAAACAACTAAAGTTAGGGAAAGCGCCAGGCACAGATGGCCTGACAGCAGTTTACTATAAAAACTTACAGTTAGAAATGGTAGAACCTCTTAGAGAACTATTTAATAAAATTCAAACGGAAGGTAAAGTGCCCCCATCTTGGAAGACAGCGTTTATATCGTTGATACCCAAAGAAGATCAAGATATTACCCAACGAAAAAATTATAGACCTATCTCATTACTTAATGTAGATTATAAAATTTTTACTAAAATACTAGCAAATAGGTTAATGGTGGTTATTCAACAATTGATACATACCGACCAAACAGGTTTTATACAGGGGAGACAGATGAAGAGTAATGTTAGACTAATCATTAATGCATTAGAATATTTGGGAAAGAACAATCAAATCCCTGCTGCGTTCATATTTCTGGATGCTGAGAAGGCCTTTGATCGAGTTAATTGGCAATTTCTGTTGAAGATATTGCAAAAAATGCCGATAGGAGATAGCTTTTTACGGTCAATTAAAGCAATATACCAACAGCAAACAGCTCAAATCATAGTCAACGGAAGTTTAACAGAGTCCTTTCAAATCGGAAAAGGTACAAGACAGGGCTGTCCTTTGTCCCCACTATTGTTCATTATAACTTTGGAAGTATTATTGAATAAAATACGGGGCTTGGATGGTCTAAAAGGGATCAAGATTAGGCAGCAAGAATACAGAGTCCGCGCTTTTGCGGATGATTTGGTCATAATATTGGAACAACCGCAGGAATCCAGTATGGTTTTAATGAACACGATTTATCAATATGGTCAAGTGTCTGGTTTTAAAATAAATTTAGGAAAAACCAAAATATTAGCTATAAATATGAATACTAAACAAAAGGAAGAACTAGGAGGGATGCTAGGATGTGAGGTAGTTAAAAATGTCAAATATCTTGGGGGTCAATATTTTAGCCTCAAATGGGAAACTATATAGGCATAATTATGAACCACTTTGGCGGAGTATACAGATAGAGATGAAAAAATGGGAGAAATTGCACTTATCTTTGCTGGGTAGGATAGCGGCAGTGAAAATGAACATTTTACCAAAATTTTTATTTCTTTTTCAAATGCTACCTATACTTAAAAAAGATGCAAATCTTTTAGAATGGCAGAAGAGTATCAACAAATTTGTATGGGCCGGAAGGAAGCCGAGGGTAAAGATGAAAATAATGCAAGATGTATGCGAGAGAGGAGGCTTGAAATTACCTAACCTAAAATTATATTATGATGCAGTGGCGCTATCCGCAATTAGTGATTGGACCCATTTAACCAATGATAGAATACTGAATATCGAGGGACATGATCTGGTATATGGTTGGCATGCTTACTTGTTATTCAACAAAAAATTGGATAAGAACTTTAAAACTCATATCTTAAGAAATGCTTTATTGCGGGTCTGGAAAAAATATCAGCATAAACTAAATGATAAGTTACCCATGTGGGCAATTCCTAGACATGCAATTGAAAATATGAATATAGAACAAAAACACGATAGAACCACTTACAGACAACTTCTCACTTTAGAAAGGGGGGGTTCTACAACTAAAATCTTTAGAGGTACTGAAAGAGGAGAAGGTAGTTCAAACATGGTTCCAGTATGGCCAATTACAGGCCAGGTGGAAAATAGACCAAAAAACTGGTTTTATCCAAGTTGAGGATAATTTGTTTAAACAAATAAGAGATCAAAGCTTAATGCATATAAAGAGGATATATAATGTACTAATACAGATGGATTCGGAAACGGAATTGGCTAAAGATTGTATGATAAAGTGGGCTCAGAATATTGAAGAACCAATAATGCTGGACACGTGGGAAAGAATATGGGTAAGAAATGTGAAATTTACACAAGCACAAAACCTGAGAGAAAATTTTTATAAGATGTTTTATAGATGGCATTTAGATCCTAAAAAGCTGGCTTCTATGTATCCGAATGTACAGCCTAAATGTTGGAGATGTGGTTCTCTCGATGCTACATATTTTCATATATGGTGGTCGTCAAAAGGTTAAGGCATTTTGGATAAAAATGTGGTGGATCATGCAAAATATCTTTAAAAGAAGGATAAAATTCACTCCTCAGTTATTTTTACTAGGTATATGTACTGACTTTACAGCGGTAGAGACCAACTTGGTTCTGCACCTAATAACGGCAGCAAGACTGTTGGTGGCGCAATACTGGAAGAAGGAAGACGTGCCTACAACTCAAGAATGGACATTGAAAGTTACAAACCTAGCCAAGATGGCTAAAATATCGGCATATCTTAAAGACCACTCAAATGAGAGATATAAACGAGACTGGAAAAAATGGATTGACTATACACAAAACAAATATGGGACTAAGAAATTCCAGATAGCCTATGCTTAAGATTAGGAATAATTTAAACTGCTTAAAGTTTGTGCAACAGCAAGAAGCTGAGTTCAACGCAGAGATCTTATTGACTTTCTTTTTTTTTCCAATTTCCTTTGTTTTAATATATTTTAGACTGTGTTTGTTAAAAAGCTACACCGTGTACGGGCTCTGGGAAGTCGGGGGGGAAGGGAGGTGGGGTCTAAGCGGGGAGGGGAGGAGGGGGGAAATATAGTATGTGCTAGATTTTAAAGTAACACGATTGCACTTGTATACTGTTGCTCTTTAATTCTAGTGTAAAAATAGGACAAGCTGAATATATTGATAGATAGTAGAAATACACCGAAGGAAGGAGTAGAGGGAAAGAAGAAAGAGGGGTAGAGAGGGTGGGAGAGAGGATTGGAGGGAGGGTGAGAAGGAAGGAAGGGAGTGTATTGGGAGAGAGGAGAGATAGAGGGGGAGGGGAAGTAGGGTAGAGGGGAATATTGGAGGGAAGAAGGAAAGTTGGAGGGGGGCGAAAGAAAGGGTGTATGGAGGGTCGAAGTGGTACATTGGGTTTGTATTTTGGGGGGTATTGTTGACAAGAGGAATGGCTGTGTTTATTGTTTAATGTTATATGGCCCCTGTTATGCACAGTATATATGTGACTGTACGAAATGAAAATGGAAAATAAAACACATTTACACATAGAAAGCGCAGCACTGGGAAGAGTGCGAAGGGCAATTTGAGGCTGCTGGGCGAGCCGCAGAGCCTCGGCGGCAGCTCCTGCTTTGACAGCCAGATTTTTCCCAGGCTTACAGCTGCCCACCGTAGACCCTCCCATGGTCGCTTTGGCATCTCCTACCTGTCTCATGCCCAAGGATGTGGCTGACAACCTGAAGGCGGATGACAGAAAGACAGAGATGATGCTAAGGAAAACATTCCAATCTGTGGCCTGAGCCATCATGGCAGTGGCATCTGCATCCTTCTTCAACCGCACAGCTATCCTGTGGATGGAGAAGATCCAGGAGCGCGTTCCTGAGGATGTGCATCTTCACCAGGACTTAAACAAGTTAGTGGCGGTGGCGCAGTTTTCGGCTGATGCCACCTTGAATACAATGAGGTTCGCTTCCAGGACTCTGGCATCGTCCATCACCTCTCGTCACCATCTCTAGCTCAGGGGTTGGCAGATGGACAACAAGTCGAAGTGGCAGCTGGCGTCGACTGACTACACGGGGGGCTCTCTCTTCGGAGCCTCCCTTGACCCAATCCTCATGGAGGATAGGAATAAAAAGAAAGTCCTGCCCACTTCAGCCAAGAAGGCAGAGCAGAAATCTACGCCCTTCTACCGCAAGCCCTCATATCGACCTCAGGAGCAGGAAGCTGAGCAGAGCAGGTATTCTTCTGCCAGATCGGAGAGGCAGTCCGAGAGGGGTTACAACAGGGATAGGCCCTGTTTCCAACAGCAGAGCAAGTGCCCCTTTCAAGGGGCAGGTGGTCGCCCTTACTGCCATGGCAAATAGGTCGTCTTTGACCCCACCCATCGCCTTGCTCTCTTCTCTGAGGCCTGGGCGGAGATTTCCTCTTGATGTTTGGGCATTCAGCACAGTCACATCTGGGCTTCATTTGGAGTTTCTCTCTTTCCCCCCTGAACTTCTTCCACACGTTTTCCCCGGCTAAACATATAGAAAAATGCAGGCTGATGCGCCAGGCTATTCAACACCTGTTTGACATAGCTGCAGTGGAGCCGGTCCTGACGAACCAGGCAGGCCAGTGGTTCTATTTCAACCTGTTTCTTGTGCCAAAGGCTTTGGGGGGGGGGGGTTGGAGGGCTATTCTGGACTTGAAGCTCTTGAACCAGTATTTGGTTTATTGCAGGTTCAAGATGGCCTCCCTTAAATCCATATTGGCAGGCATATGGGAGGGTGACTACATGGCTTCTATTGATCTCATGGAGGCTTACCTCGATACCCCCATCCTCCTGTAGCATAGGCGGTTTCTCAGTTTCTCTTACCTCGAGTCCACTATCAGTACAGGGCCCTGCTGTTTGGGTTGTCATCAGCACCCAGGTCTTTCACCAAGGTGCTGGTGGTAGTGGCAGCATACTTGAGGGGGTTTCCCATTAGGCTACATTGCTACCTGGATGACATCCTCATCCTGGGGGCATCGCCAGGCCAGGTGAGGCTGGATCTTTTGCAGATCATAGATAACCTTCAGTGTTTGGGTTTTTCTGTTAATTTCAAGAAGAGTTCCCTCTCCCCATTGACTAGGATCCTTCATTTGGGGATGTTATAGATTCCAGTTTAGGTAAGGTTTTCCTTTCCCCAGACCGCAGGTCCACTTTAGTTAAAATGGTTAAGCAGGTCCATAGGGACCATTATGTTCCCACAGCCCTTCTCTCCAGCTTGTTGGGAAGCTCATCTCCTGCATCGAAGAAGTGCCGTGGGCGACTCCTGTTGTACCAGAGAGCTAACACCAGCAGCTCTGTGGCCAAGGTCCTGGCCACTCCACAGGTAGTGGTCTCCCTCAAGTGGTGGTTGTCCCTAGCCATGTTCAAGGGTTGCGACTTCAGGGACCAGGAGTGCCTCGTCCTTACCACAGATACCAATGTGTTCGGCTGGAGGGAAACTCTGGGGTCTCAGTTGGTGCAAGGCCAGTGGTCGTGGAGGGACGAATTGGCTGGAACTCCAAGTGATCCATCTGGCCCTTCGGCACTTCTGGAGTTCCGTCGAGGGTTGTCACATCCTGGTCTTGACCGACAAGGTGGCGGCAAAAGCCCACATTGATCGACAGGGCTCTGCACACCAAGGCGATGTTGCTGGGCAACTGGGCGGAGAGGCACCTGCATTCCATCCAGGCGGAGCACATCACCGATGTCGACAACCATCAGGCCAATTTGTTGAGTCAAAAGACGGACAAAGGGGAGTGGAGTCTCTCCCAGTAGCTGTTCTGGAGCATCTGCCAGATGTTCGGGCAACCAGTGGTGGGCCTCTTCACCACTCCATCCAATGTGCAGCTTCCCCAGTTCTTTTCTTGGTTCCTGGCTCGGGGAACGGAGTGGGTCGACATCCTTCGCACAAAGTGGTCAGATGGGCTCTTGTATGCTTTTCCTCCCCTTCCCCTCATTCCCGGGGTCATTCAGAAGCTAGTCAGGGAACAGACGGAGCTCATTCTGGTGGCCCTTCACTGGCTGTGGAGGGCTTGGTTTGCGGACCTCATGGTCCTGTCAGTTCAGCCCCCATGGAGGATCCCGGAGGGGAAGATAGAGTTGTATCAAGGGAAGCTGGTGCACCTGGAGCTGCACTGGCTGCAACTAGCCATGTGGAGATTGAGCAGGAGTGCCTGAGGGAGGCTCATCTGTCACACCGGGTCATTAGGACCATAGAGGCTTCATGTAGGCAGTCGACTTCGAGGATCTATGACTCCACCTGGGCCTCCTTTGTGACCTGGTGTCAAGCTCCCAGATAGTGCCTACCAGGGCTTCGGTCCCACAGATCCTGGTTTTCATTCAGGATGGGTTAGACAAGGGGCTTTCCCATGGTACGGTGAAGAGGCAGCTGGCTTCCCTCACCACGGTTATTCCCGGGGAGGGCTCGGTTTCTCTCACCCAACTACCAGTAATTAAGAGGTTCCTTAAGGGGGAATTGAACTTGCATCGCCCTGTAGTCCATAGGTTTCCCACAGGAACCTTTCCACGGTGTTGCAGGCTCTTATGTCAGAACCCTTTGAGCCATTGAGAATGGTTAACCTGAAGCTACTCAGCCTTAAGGTGGTGTTTCTGGTGGCAGTCACTTCAGCTAAGTGCATGTCCGAACTAGGGGCTCTTTCTTCCTGGGAGGATTTATGTGTGTTCCACAGCAACAGAGTGGTGCTGTGATTAGATCCTTTTTTTTTTTTGCCGAAAGTAAATTCCATCTTCCATAGTTCCCATGAGGTGATCCTTCTGGAGTTTTGTCTGGATCTGGTCAGGGAACGGGAACATCAGTGGCACCAATTGGACATGAGATGGGCCTTACGCATTTATTTAAAGCGGATGGCTGCCTTCTGGAGATCGGAGGGGTTATTTTGGTCTTTTCAGCCTTCATCACTGGGCAACCTCTTCCACCATTAGCTGTTGGATCCGCTTGGCTATCGCCCTAGCTTACGAGTTGCAGAAGTTGGCTGTGGCGGTCGGTATCATGGCACATTCCACCAGGTACGCAGCCACCTCAGCAGCTTGGGCCTCCCAGGTGCCAACAGGCAACATTTGCAGGGCGGTGACATGGGCTTCCCCATTGCCATTTATTCGGCATTATAGGTTGGATGCCTTCGCATCGGCTGATGAGGCGTTTGGTCACCGGGTCCTACAGCAGGTCCTAGCAGATCGTTAGTTTCCACCCCATGGGACTATAGCTTGGTCCCACTACTGGAGACTCCTGTCCCTCATTCCGGAAATTTGTGAGACCAACTGCCATTCTAACAATATTTTTAATGACATCATTTCATCCTTAGAACTGCCTGATGAAGACAAATCCCAACTTTCCTGCATGGGCATGGGGAAATGACTTGTTAGCGATGAGCTCCTAAATATTGTTGGTATTTGTTTGAGATTGTTTGAAATAAGAAAATAAGTTTTTCTTTATAAATAGAAAGTTGAAGTGTCAATTACACAATGTTTCTGTTAGAGGATCTTATTTACATAGTCTTTCATTGCTACAAAAGTACACAGTACCAGTTGTTTCCTGGAACATTTTTTTCTTAACCCAATTCAGAAACTATTCCCCTCCGGGGAATAGGGCGGCATAGAAATATAATAAAATCTAATAAACTCAACTGTATAACTATTGCTTCTTCTTTTCTGCATTCTTCAGAAGAACATTACCCCACTGTATGACTTCTTTTCAGAGCTTTGCAGAATCTTCTCACCACATAATAATTTGACATCTAGGAGGTTGAGCTTTTCCCTCTTTTGATTAGCCATTCTAGTTCTTCTCCAAATGAAAAGGAACAATCTATAAATGGCTCATCCGTAATCACGTTTAAGGATTTAATTTCAAACCACCCTCCCATAGCAAATTATCAGAGATTAGGTTTTTTTTACTTAAATTAGGCAGCAAATGATTCCAGGTTCTCTTCTCTCATCCCTTGCTAGCAATGAAAGCATACTACAGTATTTCACCTCAGCATGCATCCACATATGATCCTGTCCCTTCTCTCTCAAATCTGCCTCTAAGCACAGGACACTGCTTAGATCCATCTATACTTTCATCCCTCATTTAATTATAAGGGGACTTAAAGGTTTTTTTTTTTACAATGAATAAACATTATTATTTATCCAAACTGCTTGGTGTATTGCTTGAAGTCTCCTGCAAGAAGTAGCTCAGGAGACGCAGGACTTGGGCAGCCTGGAAAGAGTAAACAGATTTGTAATGGATTTAAAATGAATGCACTCAAGAACAAGCCAAAGAAATGAAGGAAGGAAGGAAGGAAAGAAAGAAAGAAAGAAAGAGTTAGTTTTTGTCCTCATTAAACCAATGCTTTATCTGCTAAATCCAGTTAATGAAGGCCTAATTTAGCCCTAAGTTATTTGATAATATTGTTATAAGCTGAAACTTTATGTACTATAAATAATGATAAAATAAGTGAGTTGTTGCTAGCTTTTGCAAAAGAACCCAGCCCAAAACAAAAACACTACCTCCCATAGGCCAAAAAGGAAAAAAAGGAAAGTATTTCATCTTTTCTCAGCACTGTTCTAAAATGGAGAGCATCTACATCTTTTGCCTGAGTCATTAATTCATAAGAGGTTGTGAATTGGTATGGCTTTTACCTTTACATGTTATTGGAACGGGGGCACATTTCTGGGTCAAACTACCATATTTTTCAGAGTATAATTTTTTGGAGAATAAGACGCACCTTTTTCCCTCAAAAAAGCGGCTGAAAATCTGGGTACATCTTATACAATGAATACAGCATTTTTGCCTTCCAAAACCCTGCCCCTTCACCAAAATGGCCATTCATTGCCTTTAGGAGCCTTGCAGAGTGCTCCTGGGAGCTGGGGAGGGCAGAAATGAGCAAAAAACCAGCTGTTTTTTGCTCATTTTTGAGGGCTCCATCCCCCTGGAGCACTCTACAAGCCTCCTAAAGGCTATTCATGCCCCCCCTTTTTTTTGAAAAAAAAAGGGCCGTTTTTGGGAGGTCTGCAGAGTGCAAAACCTTTTTTTTAAAAAATTGCCTCTTCAAAACCTTGGTGCATCTTATACTCTGAAAAAATATGGTAGGTAAACATTAATCATGAGAAATTATAGATTTACGTTAAAAATGATATTCTGAAAAACAAAACTAGTGTTTCCAAACTGTGTCAACAAATTATTTTAGCAATGTAATTGGCATTTTCATTTATTCAAATATTTACATTTAAAATAAACCTATTTCTATAACTCTAATCCGAACATTTTCATAAAAAACATTACAGCTGCTTTCAAAACAGAGAGAAAAGATCCCTTTCTCCGTGTTTAGTTTTCATGTTTTCATAATTGGTGCATGCATTTTAAAACAAAAACAATTCCTTCTTCTAAGTTTCTAAATATTTCTATTATCTGCTAGTCAGGTGTCTAAATATTTGATCAATGATATCTTTGCTTATAGTTCTAACTAGACAATTATTATTTTCCCATCTTAAATATTTATGTTAAAATAAGTCAATAACAATATTTAGTTTAAATCAACTAAGTGCTTTGTAATAAGCTACAATATCTTTCTGAAGGCTACTAGAGTAATTAGACTATTTCCAGATGTTAAATAAAATTAACCTGAATTTTAACATTCATAATTTAGCAGTCAGAGTGGGTAAGCAAAAATACAAAGTTGGTTTTTATATCATCTAGTCACATTATATGTATATAAAGTATATTCAGAAAGTATTCATATCCACTTCACTTTTGTCAATTTTGTTATGCTGAAGCTTGATTATACAGTTGTTGAAATTCATTTTTTTTCATTAATCTAACTCAATACCCCATAATGACAAAGTGAGAACAGAATTTTAGAAATGTCTGTAAAATTATTAAAAATAAAAAAACTGAAATATAATATTGGCATAAGTATTGAGACCCTTTGTAATAACACATGAAATTTAGCTTGGGTGCCTCCCATTTCTTTTGATTGTTGCTGATATGTTTCTACACCTTGATTGGAGTCTGTCTGTGGTAAATTAAATTGATTGGACATGAGTTGGAAAGGCGCACATCTGTCTATAGAAGGCCTCACAGCTGACAATGCATACTGTAGCAGAGGAATTTGACTGAGCTTGAGTGGATTTGCAAGAAAGAATAGCAGAAAATCCCCCAATACAGATGTGCAAAGCTTGTCATTTCATTCCTCAAAAGACCCAAGGCTATAATTGCTGCCAAAGGTGCTCCAACAAAGTACTGAGTGAATCATGTCCAGGTGATATTTCAGTTTTTTTTCCTTTTTAATAAATTTACAGACATTTCTAAAATTCTATTTTCTCTTTGTCATGATGAGTGTAGATTAATGAGAAATGAATGAATTTCAACAACAATAGAATCAGGCTGCATCATAACAAATTTGACAAAAGTGAAGAGGGTCTGAATACTTTCTGAATGCACTGTAGATATTTTTCCCTTGGATCAGGTGTGTGTGTGTGTGTGGTGTGTGTGTGTGACATGATGAAAGCAGCATTGCATGACTGCTGCAAGCTTCACTCATCTGTGATAAACATGTACATACAAAGGAGTAGCAGTAGTGTTGACAAGGTTTTTCTTCTTACATATCTAGATCAAACTTTAAACTGCCAGAATGAAGCCACCTTCTTGGTTTTGTCAAAATAAGTCATTATCAATAATTGTTTGTGATAGTAACTTCCATACCAGCAGATGTTCTGGGCTTTATGCCTTTCCACATTCGCATACCATTTTATTATCTGCTAAGAGCATATAATGAGCATATTGATTTTACTTTTAGGAAATCCCAACTTTTAACCCTCTTCAGGATGCTCCGAGTAGTTTAAGGGAGATCAGATCCTTCAGCCATACCCTCCATTAAAGTTATTCCCTACTGGATGGTTTCCTTCTTCCATCTTTTAATTTGATTTTATTCTTTTGTAGCCTCAAGAATATTTGTTCTTGCCACAAAGTTGTTCTGAGATCTGAGCCAGAGGCTTGGGGCACATGCCTGTTCAGAAAATGTTGAGGATCATTCTCTTGATGACAGGGTGTGACAGTACATTCATCATTCTGACACTTCTTACCTTTCACCACCCCATGTATTACTAGTCGCAGTCTTTGCAGAAATAAATGTATAAGGATAGATGGCATGGGATGCCTTCAAAGCAACCATGCTAAGCAGTTTAAATGACTTAGTATTAGTCCTTTTCACATTTGGAATAGCTTAGTATTCACTGCCTACTTATGAACAATGGATGAATAGTTTCACCTGGGCTATCTGATACATTTGTTCATTTTTTCAATATACTACATAAAAAGAAAAATATTTTCATTTTCTCTATTTCACATAGATGCATGATCACTTGTTCGTAACTCTGCATAATAACTTCTTTTCCTCCTTGAGTGATTGTTTTCTCTTTGGAAAATTTTCAATTTTAAACCAGCTACATACTCTTTGGATTATTTTTCCTTTGTATATGTAATGTTTATTATACTCAACCATGGAAGGTAATAGCAGGAGAAGCTATTCTGGCTACTGTATTCAAATGCTAGGCCTTATTTCATTAAATAATGCACTATAGTGGCACCTAGTGATACCATGTAGCCATTTCTCTGTGATAAACTAGAAATCCACAAAGGGGACAGTTCATTCTTTTTCTAACCCCAAGAAATGCACATTTATAAAAAAAAGAAATTATAGGTGCTTATTCAGGTAACCAGTCAAACAAAAGAACCAATGCTGATGTTATAAATATTGAGTTCTTTGAAAATATTATTATAAAACTCAGGCCATGTGAAAGCACTACATTTTTGAACATGAAGAAAAATTGAACTGAACCATGTGAGGAAGTAAAAATGCCCAACTCATTCTAAGTAGAAAGGGCCTATTTCAGATCCCATCGGCCAAAGAATTTCAGATGGTGGGTTTCAGGAATAGAACCTTTTCTGCTATGGCCCCTGCCCTCTGGAATATTTTTTTGTCAGAGGTGAAATCTACTCCCACACTCCTGGCCTTTTGGAAAAGCCTAAAATCAATATTTTATTGATTTTATTGCTCTGCCTGTCCAAGGATCTTACCAGGGGCCTGCTATATTGGGGATGGCTGAGTGTAGTGATGGCTGACACAGAAGATTCTCACACCCAATTATAACAAAAAGGTAAAATTAAAATAAAGCTACCAAACATCTTGGTTTTTAATTTTAATTTTAACTTTTTGTTCTATTTTAACTGTTTTTGCACTTTTAATTTTTATTGTATTGTAAGCTTCCCAGTCTCTGTATCAGTGTGATGGACAGCATAGAAATCTAATCAATCACTCACTCACTCAATCAATCAATCAATCAAATCTATAGATTGTGTTAAGTAACCATTGGTTTATAGAGTGTGGTTTATTTAAGTATTATGGATGTTGTTTCAATCATAAAGAAATCTGTTTGGAAGATGGTTTAGAGCAAGGGTGGGAAACCATAGTCCTTTGACGACTCGTGGACTTCAACTCCTGGAATTCCTAAGCAGGACTCAAGAATTCTGGGAATTGAAGTTCACAGATCATCAAAGAGCTATGGTTCCCCACTCCTGGTTTAGAGGGTAATTTTAAATTTTATTAATTTATTTATTCCCATGATTTCTTCACTATCATATTGAAAAAGTTTTGACAATTCATGAAATTCATAAAGTAATTAATTTAGAAATTAAAATTGCACACTGATAATATGAAGAGCCAAATGCAAGTGTAAATTTCAAAAGGCTTGTTGGAACAACCCATGTTGTAGCATCTTTCTGGAAAATGACTAGAGGGATTACCTTTCTAAATCAAAGAGTTATTTATAACCTCCTGAACTGGGTATCTCGCCTCTACCTTATTTGTAGGAACTCACAGGTAGAAGGTCCATATTCACAGTCCAAAAGATCAAAAGAACTCCCAGTTAACTTTTCAAACAGTAACTACAGTTATTTTTACAAGCAAAATACCTTACAGCAATTAGTTGGGGAGGGGACTAATTTCACTGGCTTAATTGGACAGTACTTTTTTGATAGATAAAAGCAGAGAAATATTGGAATGGGTCTGCTTTTACTGGCAGAGTGTAGTGAATATGATCTTATATATGTACTTGACTTTCATTATTTGTAACACAAACATGGAGAAGATATTTTATTGTCATCAATGGCATGGCAAACTTACTTCGGTAGCAAATACTGTATTCTATTTAACAGAATAACGGAAGAGACCTTGGAGGTCTTCTAGTCCAACCCCCTGCTCAAGTAGGAAATCCTATACTTCACACAAATGGTTATCCAATCTCTTCTTTAAAATCTCTAGTGTTAGAACACCCACAACTTCTAGAGGCAACTCATTCCACTGATTAATTGTTCTAATTTTCAGGAAAATTTTCCTTAGTTCTCTGTTGGTTCTCTCGATTACTTTTCATCCATTGCTCTTTGCCTTGTCTTCAGATGCTTTGGAGAATAGATTGACCCCTGCTTCCTTCTGACAGCCCCTTGGATATTGGAATACTGCTATCATGTAATCCCTAGTCCTTCTTTTCATTAAACTAGATGTACCCAATTCCTACAGCCATTCTTCATATGTTTTAGCTTCCAGTCCCCTAATCATCTTTGTTGCTCTTCTCTTCTCAGCACTGTTTCTAGAATCTCAACATCTTTTTTATAATGTGGTCACCAAAACTGGATGCAATATTCCAAGTATAGTGTCTTAACAAGGCACTATAAAGGGGTATTGACACTTCACATGATCTTGATTCTATCCCTCTGTTAATGAAGCCTAGGGCTGTGTTGGCTTTTTTTGGCAACTGCACTGCTGGCTCATATTTAAGTGATTGACCACTAGGACTCCAAGATCCCTCTCACAGTTACTATTATTGAGCCAGGTACCACTGTATCACTGTGTGTTTTGTTTTTCTTGCCTAAATGTAGAATGTTATTTTTCTCACCATTGAATTTCATTTTATTAGATAGGGCACAGTCTGTCAAGATCTTTTTGTATCTTGAGCCTATTTCTGGAATGTTGGCTATTCCTGCCAAATTGATGTAATCTGCAAATTCGATGAGTTCCCATTTGTTCCCTTATCTAATGCTTTCATGAAGATTTGGAAGAGTACTGGGCCCAAGACAGAGGTATCCCAGTACATACCTCCCTCCATGTATATCCGTTGAAGATTACACATTGAATATTGTTGATCACTGACTGACTGCCAATTATATTCATAACCCTAGGATTGGTAGGAGGGAATCATGTAATTTAGAGTGATCTCTCCCTGCTTTTGTCCATGCATTCACTAACCAAATGTGTGTGTCGTTAACTGCACATACATGAGGTATCTCAGGGTAGGAAAGGCCATGGGGAAGGGGGTCTAATATGTTCCTTGACCCACTGAGCTATCTTATGCTCTCCCCATCCTGCCCAACCAGGTCACTTACCTTATGTAGATCTTGATGATCAACAGAACTGTGTCCTATCCAGCCTGTCTGCTGCAGTTTTGCCTGGAGCAAAGGCTTGCCAAGGCCTACAGGAATGAGTGATTGCCTGCCTATAGGCTCCTGTCATTTTTGCAAAAAGCCTTTGCTAATAAGAATGGAGCCTAGGATGGCCACGTGTTTCCCCCGGCCTCCGTTCTCTTTGGCAGAGGCCTTTTCAAGCCTTTCGCTGATGAGAATGGAGCCAGGGGTGGCCATGGGTGTCCCTCTGGGCTTCCGTTCTAATCGGCCAAGGCCTCCTCAAGCCCTTTGCTGATGAGAATGGAGGCTGGGATGGTGGCATGCATCACTCCAGGGCTTCGTTCTCATTGGCAAAGGGCTTGAGGAGGCCTTTGCTGATGAGAACAGAGGCCAGAGTGATGCATGTTGCCATTCCAGCATCCATTCTCATTGGCAAAGGGCTTGAGGAAGCCTTTGTCTATCAGAACAGAGGGCCAGAAGGATGCACATGCCCCCCATTCTTGGCAGTAAAGGGTTTCACAAATATAGCAAAAGACTTTGCAAATGGAGGGAAGGTTTAGGTGCTTCAGGCCTGCCTCTGTTTGCAAAGCCTTTTCCTGCAGATATCGTCCAGGCCTCCATTTGCAGAAAACAGAGACCTAAAGTACCGTGAGATCAGATGAGAACTCATGCTATTGGTCTCGTGTGATCTTGCTTTACTTTAGGCCTTTATTCTCTCCAAACACACCAAAAGCCTGAAGCACTGAAGAACTCCCTAGACCTTTGAAAGATGGGTATGCACAGGCCTAGAGCTCCCCAACCAGCTGGGGAGGGGGGGAATAGGCAGGGTGAATGTTGCAGAACTTCTACATTCGTAAGTGTGAATGACTGCTTTGGTGCTGCAACATTCATACTTTCAGGACCATGTCGTAAGTATTTGGGGGGAATTAGGTCATAAATTTGAAAAGACGCTAAGTGAACTGTCGTAACTTGGGGATTACCTATATTTCAGTAGGAAGTTAACAGCACTTCAGGACATCATGCTGGCCAAATAACCATGGAAATATGTCCAGACAGTCTGGCTCAATGGCCTAGAAACAGAGATAAGCATTGACCCCTATAGTCAGCAATGACTAGCAGAGTGCACAGGGACTCATTTACATTTACCATTGATTTCTTATTCTCCCTTAAATTCTAGCTCTTTCCACTATTAACAAGTTTAATAGGTTCTTTAACATAATATTATCCTGATAGTGTTTATTACTTAATTCTCTGGTCATCAATATCCAGGTAGACTACTAGAAATTAAGCTATACTTCAGAACATTTAACACAGGGGTGTCAAACTCAAGGCCTGCAAGTTGGATCAACCCATAATTTTGTAGATCTCTCCCGCGGAGCCGTTCTGATAACAGCAAAGGACCGGCCCACACCTCTTGGCCTGTGCACTGACCTAAAACCCGATGGCGGCCAGTCAGACCAGAACACAGTCAGCCTTAGATGTGTGGGACTGCCCTGGACATAGTGAGGGGCTGCTCCTGCCCTGCCCACTAGGTGCACAGGCAGGAGACAATGAGTGCACATGGGGCCTGGCATTCCTGGTGACTGTCTTCTCCCACAAGCTGACTATGTTCTGAGTGCCTCTCTTTCACCCAGGATGCTAACCCCTGCATATTATGTGTATGCCTAGGGGAGTGGAGCTGAGGCAGCTTGGTGGTCCTTCACTGGCTCCAGAGTGGTCACATGAGTCGAATCTAAGGCCAGATGCAGGAACCAACATCATTGTGGCTGGAGTGTGCTGCTCGCTCACGTATGCAGGCCTTACTGTTTGAGTGCAGCAATGAAGCCTTCAGCTGAGCGAGGAGGCACCACAGGGCCAGACCCCTCACACCTACATCCAGAACACTGAAGTTTGCTATGCCAGGAGATGAATGAGACCCCGTTGTTCCACAGAGCCTGCCAGCATTGAAATGGGGTATCTGCATGCAAATGGGCACTTGGAAATGGAGTGATCTTTGAATGCAATCCTGCTGCTGTGCCTATGCTTTCTTCAACTCAAATGTAGCCAGACACCCAAGCTCCTGGTAGCAGTGGTGGGAGCCACCTGAGCAGCCATGATTCTCCCCTCCACAGCCAGCCAGCCAGCCAGCCCTGCCTGCCCTACTCCATGCCTGGCCAGCTGGCCAGCACAACGCCTTCTTGCTCTTATCCTCCTTATTCTCTCTGCTCAAGTAGCAGTGGGCTCCATAGGACAAATGGGGTCTCTCATTGCTCCCATGACGTGGTGAGCTCCAGCAGGCTGGACATGCATGTGAGAAGCCTGGCCCCTTTGTGCCTCCTCTCTCAGTTGAAGGCTTCATTCCTGCATTCAAACAATAAGTCTGGCACATGCAAGCAAACAGCGCACCTGGGCCATGGACATCATTGGTTCCTGTGCTTGGCCAATTCTGATTCCATGACAGCCTTCCTGTTTGAATCCCTACCACAGTGGTGGCAGAAAGGAGTTGGTGAGGAGCAGGAGACAGACACCACAAACACTTTTCATGAGGAGAATAAAAGTTTCTGGGTCCCTGATACTCTCCAAAAGAGGATGGGTGCCTGAATCCATGTGATGATATGGCACCAACAAGCATCCATTATTGGCACAAAAAGCATTTCCAAGCCAACTCTCATCTCCCTCCCTCAAAGGCAAAGGAACAGTGACAGAGAAGAGACAGATCTTTGCAAGGTAAGTGAGTCAATGTGGCAGGAAGGGATGGAGAATCATGAGCTGTCTTAATGGGTCGGGGAGGATTTGGGGGCCTGTTCCATCACTACCCCCCATGGCCTTCCCCAGCCTGAGAGACCTCATGTGCACTTAACAAAAGGTGCATTAGATTAGCAAATGTATGTACATTGATATTCTTAAATTGTGAGTTCTTAGGAAAGTATCCACTCCTTGTGTGTTGCAAACAGCTATTTTCAGTGGGGAGAACAGGACAAAGCAGAGTGGGGGGAAATATTTTCCTTTGCTATATTTCCAATCTAAATAGACCATGGCAGGATCCCTGCAGGAGAATCCTTTTATGGATTATGTATTATTAGGAAATCAGCTAACTTACCTTTTTTCTTAACGTGCTAAAAAACAGAGGAGCTCTGTCTGATCAACTATCACAGCCACCATTTTGACAGTTTTGCTGTACTGTTATTTGTTGGTGCCTCCACTAAATCCAAACATGGGATAAACTGAGCCTGGTTTGTTTCTCAATCTTTTAAGTGGCCACAAACTACTAGCAAAGATGGCATTTGATCACAAGGCAAGGAGGCATCGAGAAATGTTTCCCCTTTACATTTGAGCATCCAAGAAAGGACAGGAAAGGGGAAAGGGAAAGAGAAAAGACAAAGAAAAGAAAGGAAGATGGAAGATGGGAAGAGAGCAAAAAAAGAAGAAAAGGGAAAAAGAAAGGAAAAGGGAGGGAGGAGGTTATAATGAGAGGGAGTGAGGATTCGGGGGAAGTTCTGCTTAGCACTTGGCCACCAGCAGCCCTGCTGCCCTTTTGCCATCCCCTTGTCCCCTCCTCCTGACCTCATCCTATACTAAGGATGCTTTGGTTACAAAGCTGGGTCTCCTTGCAAGGAAAGGGAGTGGGCCTCCCTCTGACCCACACCCTTTCCTCTTCTAAAACACACCATGAGCAACCGAGCCAAGGAGAGCGAGCATAGCAGCAGTAACCTTGAGGAGGAGGTAAGCGTAGCAGGCACTCCCTTGGGGAAGGGAGCTGGACTGGACTGTGGGGCCTTAGTGCCCTGGGAGTTGAGGGCTGACTGGGTGCTTATCCTCTGCACTACCATCGGAGTCCCCTGCATGGCCTGAGAGGAACAGTGAGGCTCCTCTGGTGTACAAGGGTTTGGTGCTCGCCCTGCTCTAGCTTTCCTCCACTGGAGACAAGCCCCGCCCAGGTCACCACAGATGTTTGCTGACACAAGTGATGTTGATCTGCCACACCCATTCTGGCCATGCCCACTCTGGCCGCACCCACCCCAGGCCCCCAAGGTCAACCACAACCCTGATGCGGCCTCAATGAAATTGAGTTAGACACCCCTGATTTAACAGATTAAAAAGGTTCTTTAAAGTCAAAGAAAAATAGCTTTTCATGGTGTCCCAAGAATTAAGAATGATATATTACACTACATTATGTGGTTTTCTGGCTGTCAGAAATTAGCAATGTTTTTTGTGGAGACAGACCATGAAATTAGATTTGAAAAAGCAATCCTCACAAAATCTACATTTCCCAGCTTTGTTCTAATACAGATTGACAGCATCTTCTCAAACTGAAGATAAAGCAATATTTCACAGCAGCATTAATGATATGATTTAAAACATATCAATAATCTTAAAGTTTCTTTTTGTAAAAGTGCAATGCATTGTTTGGAATGTTCTAGCCAGTGTTTTGTCAAACTTGCTTTCCTTTAAGTGCATCTAACTTGTGTCATTATATAACTTGGCTGTAATAGTTGTACATTGCTACCAAAACCGCTTTTTCCTTAGGTTTCAAGGTTTTGTCTCCATTGCAGCAACAGGTTCAGAATCACAATGAGAAAAAGCTTTGCATAAAAGGAAAGAATGGAAGCTATCTCTTTGCAAATTCTCCAGCATCTATGCTGTTCTCTCAAATAAATACTTCAAAGTTTCTAGTATCTCTTCTGGAATTTCAAGGGCAAAGGCATATGTGATTCAGTCAGCTACTAAGGTCACTGGATCAGTCTTTTCAAAACATGATTACTAATTCACACTGTAAGCTACAGAGAAGCTCAGCTCTAAGTTCTCATTTGGCCATATAAACTAAAGCTTCCGTGTTCAAGGCAGTATCAGATTCAAACAAGTAAAAATTGTATGTAGTGAAGAACAGAAAAGAAGGCTATGTTATCATTTTGCTATATGAAAATATCACAACTATCCAACCAGGCAATGCTACAATCAAATTCTTATGTAGGAGTTTTCCTTGACCTGATGATGGTTGAATTTTGAAACCTCATCTTCCATGGCAATTGGCAGTGCTGGCCGTGGGTAATACTAAATAATAACAACAGAGCTGCATTCTCCAGCCCTACTTTAAAATATTTTATCTGATTAAATAGCATCCTAGTGGTGGATCAGAGCAATTGAAGATAATGGAGGCAAAGCATTTACTAAAAGGCAATTTCATTTGTTTTTCACCAATTTTAATAAAATATAGAGCGTAATTTTTGCTAGGATCTCTGAAAAATATGAATACTTTTTCATTAGAAACAGTCTTCATTAAACAAACTTCTACAAATATTGTAAAATATTCCTGATAATGCTTTGAATAGCCAGAAAAAATAGATCATAAAATAAATCAGACTAAAAAAACAGAATGAGAAACATTAGCCAATTTCTGAAGTTTATACAGTAATTCAAATAGAATGATAGGCATATAGAACATCACAACAGCAAGTGTTTTCCTATATGCGTCCCTATAATGAGATGTATATTAAGTGTTTTTTTTAAAAAAAAAACCGTTCTGGCTGGTACAACTGTGTGTGCCAATCCCTCTTTTGTCAAGCTATGAGAAATCTGTTTTATTCAGAGTCCTGGAATGTGTAGGGAAAAACCCTCCATTCATTCAGCTGTGTTTGGAGGTCTTTTTTTCAGATAATAAGAATGAACATATTAATGGAAAGAGGACTGTTATCTTCTTGACTAAAAAAAAAATCTGGAAAATCTCACACTGACATTTCAGAATTTATAATAACGCCATATAATTCAAAATCACATTCCTGCTTCTCAACACACACACAAGAACTTATTTATATAAACTAGGCACAAACTTTAGGCGTTGAATATTTTTTTTGCACAACTGCAAAATGAGCTTCACAACCTCAAACAACCTTTATTAATTTAAAATCTGCTAGCACAAATTATTTTAATGTTTTATCAATAATTCTATTTCCTCTAGTGAATCATTCAAACCAACAAGTCATCAGTTAATGTCTTTAACTTATAAATTTCCTTTTTAAAAATATTTATTAAATTGTTTCATCTTGTATGTACGTAATATTTAACTAGAATATGTAGGAGAGAAGACAATGAGCATCCCTAACTTGTCCATTTTGTAATATCTCACAGTGTTTTGTTACATCACCTGTAACAAAAATTTCTGCTTTCTATAAAGAATAAATAAATCTTACCCACTTAATAAACTTTCTCCAAAATCATATATTCCAAAACTTCAAATAAGAAACACCAATTCAAATTGTCACAGTTTTCTTTGCATCTGAGAAAAAAATCGGCTTGCGGTTTTTCATTATGTTTCTCCAAGTATTCCAACATGTCCAACATATTTCTTATGTTATCCTTTTATTGTCTTTTAGGCAAAAACCTACTGATTATCATGCATAAATTGTTGCAAAATTATTTTCAACTTCTGAGCCAAAATTATTGTCACTAACTTATAGTTGTATTCAATAATAATATCAGTTCTTGTCCCTCTTTAAGTATTAATGCTACATTAGCCTCGTTCCCATTCTTCAGCATGTTCCCCCTCTGAAAAATCAAAATTGTCATATTTTGTAAGATTGTTAAAAGTTCATCTTCAAAACAGTAATAGTAAGAAGCGGAAGCCCATCTGATCCAGGCACTTTTCCTGTTTTTTTCTTTTTTATAGCTTTGCAAACTTTCCTTATTATTATAGGTACATTCATAATCTCACTCCGTTTCTCTGTAATCTTTGATAATTTAAATATTAAATAGTTGAATATTTAAATATTCACCTACTTTCTCTAGGGAAATTTCTTGCTCTTTATCTAAATTGGAATAACTGACAAAATACATTTTTATAGCCACTTTACTCCTTCTTGTAATTTCAATATCATTTTCTTTTCTTTTTCTTTTCATAATTTGTATGTCAACCACTTCCCTGGTTTATTTGCAGACTAACTTTTTTATTTGCATAATTCATTTGTATTTCCATTTCTCCTACTGTGAACATAATAATTGTTGCTGTAGAAGCTTAATTTATTGAGTAATATTTGTTTTGTCTTTTAATTCCTCTTCTTTTTATCTCATGAAAAATAACTTGTGTTATCTTTTGCCTCTTCTTTAAGATCACTATTATGTTGTATAAAGTAATTGCTCATGAAAGCTTTGCTTGTGTCCCAAACCATTCTTAAGTCTATAATTTTATTAAGATTATTTTTCAAAAACCATCAATTTCTTTTTATAGTCTTCTGCTATTACTTCTTTTTGTAACATCATTTCATGTATAATCCATCTAAAAGAACTGGGTTTTACTTTAAAACCAAACCCATGATTATGTTCTTCGGTAATATCACTATTTTATGAACCTAGTGTTGTGCCCAGCAGCTGGCTGAAGCTGTTGGTGGACTCTGACAGCAATGAACATTATGGGACTGCTCTGGAGGATGAAGAAGACTTCATCTTCTTTGTCTTGGAGTCAGAGCAGGGACTACAGAGGCCTGTTGGCCACCAGGTGGCATCTGAGTCGGGAGCAGTGAGGAGGAACAGAGAGAAGTTGTCCCTGATATGCGTGTGCATAGAGCTGAGAAGAGAAGGGAGCAGCTGTGGAAGAAGATCGTCATAGAAGAAAATAGGAACAGGTGGCTACTGTTGTGGCCCCTCCCAAAGAACTAATAGGTGGAGTGGACGGGAGGGAAATCTTGCAGGAAACAACAGTCCACTTTACTACCATTGAGAAAGCATTCTCTAAGTCTAATCTTGGTTTCTTGAAGATAGCGTTCTAGGATCCTAGCCAAGGGATGGCTTTATCTCCTTCATTAGTCGTGGCAGACAGCCAAGCCTGTGTCTGCATATTCATTTGAATCACGGGGACAGAACACCTTGGTAGTGAAATTCTTTGAAATCCAAATCATGTTTCTTCTTGAAAAAGATTTATGAATTTCAGAAAATAATTATACTCCCTTGAATTGCTGTTTTATGTTTCTGTGCATTTGTTGTTGATAGTTGCAAAGTCATGACACACAAAGGGGGGAAGTTGGGAGACGCGCCATCTAAATACTGACACCTCTGCTTTTTAGGGAAAAGGGGGTGATCTCAGGAGGGGAAAGGAGAGGAGGGTCCGTGGTGAAGCTCTACCCCCTATTACCCATAGCTCGGTTTGGGACCCAGCCTTTCTAACTTCATTTTGGGATTTCTAAATTAGGATCTTCCTTTCCTCTCCTTGCCCCCTTTGCTGGCACTTTCGGAACTTCTTGTTGTTGGGCAGGCGATTGAGGGTGGGGGAGATATGACAACCACAAGAACCCCCTCCCCAAAGCTAGGAAAAACATAGAGGAAGAAAAATAGCAGATCACTCAGCGGAAAGCCGGATGCATTCCTGTTTTCCACAACCCCACAGCCCTGCTGTGGGATGAAACGTTTTCTTCAAATCTGCTTCTCATTTTCTCTACCTGCCCCTCCCCTCCCCCTCCCCAACTCTCTCTGCCATTTTATTTAACCCTTGGATCTACTGAATCACCAAGTCCAAGCCCCCAAACCCTTTTCTTAAAGCAAGCCTTCAGGGCTCAGTATCTTCTCTGTTGCATTTCTCTTTTTCTCTGTTTCTCTTTCTCCCTCTCCCTCTCTTTCTCCTCTGTTTCTTCCCCTCCTTTCCTTCCTCCTGTTTTTTCCTCTGCGGGGTTCCTCCCAGTTCACACTGAGCCATTTGGGGGAGGGGAGCGCAGAGAGAGAGAGAGAGAGATGGATTGGAGAACCCCAGCCAAGCGTCCCAGAGAGCAAAGAGATGGGGATGTCCTGTTTGGCAGCCACAGCAGCTGCAGATGTTTTGGTGTTTCTTTTTATTTGCTCACTCTTGGAGAGTTCCCCCCATCTTTTCTTCTTCTTTCCTGCCTGGCTTTGCAGGCACCCGCAGCTGTGGGCTGTGAAGAAGGGGCACTGAACCCTGTATTGATGGGGGGGAGAGAGGAGGCTGTGGGGGAGAGACAGAGAGAGGGAGGAGGTCTTTATGCCTCTTTCCTTCGTTGGATTTATATTAATTGTCCTTTCTAGTCCTAAACCCCGTCCTGAAGCCTCTGGGAGAAAAATGACCCAATGTGCAAATCAGAAGGTCCGTTCCCAAACTTCCGGTATTCGTGTTGGGTTGTTTTCCCCCTCCAGAGGAAAGAGGAAATGGCTGAAAATGAAGGCCAAAAATCAGCTGGCCAATACACGCATGCACACTGGAGCTGACAGGGCAATGCCTCACGTGCCCTAGGAATGGCTCCGCATGCCATCTGTGGCACGTGTGCCATAGGTTCGCCATCACGGCTCTAGGCCTTCCTGTCATCTACCATCCTCGGGAGTCCATTTAAGCTCATACTGACTGCTTCGGTGACTCCATCCAGCCACTTCATTCTTGTCATCCCCTTCTTCTTTTGTCCTCAATCTTTTCCAGCATTAGGACTCCAGTGAGTCCTTCCTTCTCATTAGGTGACTAAAATATTTGAGTTTCATCTTCAGGATCTGGCTTCTAAAGAGCGGTCAGGATTGATCTCCTCTAGGACTGACCGGTTTGATCATCTTGCAGTCCAAGAACTTGCAGGAATATTCTCTGGCACCATAGTTCAAAGGCCTTGATTCTTTGGTGCTCAGGCTTTCTTATGTCCAACTTTCACAATCATACATTGCACCTGGGAAAACTGTAGACTTGACTATAAGCACTTTTGTTGGCAGGGTGATGTCTCTGCTTTTAGTAGGCTGCCTAGATTTGCCATAGCTTTCCTCCCCAGGAGCAAGTGTCTTTTAATTCTTGGCTGCAGTTCCCATCTGAGATGATCTTGGAGCCCAGGCAAAATAAATCTGTCACTACCTCCATTTCTTTCCCATCTATTTGCCAGGAATTGAGAGGGCTGGATGCCATGATCTTAGTTTTCTTAATGTTGAGTTTCAAGCCAATTTTTGCACTCTCCTTTTTCACCTACATCAAGAGGCTCTTTAGTTTCTCTTCACTTTCTGCCATTAGAGTGGTATCCTCTGCATATCTGAGGTTGTTTGATATTTCTCCCATCAATTTTAATTCCAACTTTGATTAATCTAGTCCTGCCTTTCCTCATGATGTGCTCTGTGTATAAGTTACATAGGCAAGGTGACAGTATACAACCTTGCCAGACTCCTTTCCCAATTTCGAATCAATCAGTGGTTCCCTGTCCAGTTCTCACTGTTGCTTCTTGACCCGCATATAGGTTTCTCAAGAGACAATAAGATGGTCTGATACTCCCATCTCTTTAAGAACTTGCCACAACTTGTTGTGATCCACACAATCAAAGGCTTTAGCATAGTCAATGAAGCAGAAGTAGAACTCCCTAGCTTTTTCCATGATCAAGTGTATGTTGGCAATTTGATCTCTAGTTTCTCTGCCTCTTCAAATCCTGCCTGTACTTCTGGTAGTTCTCAATCCATATATTGCTGGAGCCTAGCTTGTAGGATTTTGATCATAACTTTACTAGCATGTGAGATGTGTGCATTGGTGCAATAGTTTGAGTATTCGTTAGCATTGCCTTCCTTGGAATTGGAATGTAACTGACCTTTTCCAATCCTATGGCCAGTGTTGAATTTTCCAAGTTTGCTGGGAAATTGGGTGTAGCGCTTTTACTGCATCATCTTTTAAGATTTGAATAGCTCAGCTGAATATTGTCATCTTCACTAGCTTTGTTGTTGCTTAGATTCCTAAGGCCCATTTGACTTCTGTGCATTAATAAACTCTAAATTGATAATTTATCTAATTTAATTTTAATATTCTTCTCAAAACTTCTGTATTCTCTAATGTCTTCACCAGAATCATGTCACATTGCTTTTAATCTCAAGCAAAATTCTTTCTCTCTCAACTTCAAAATGCCACACTATTTACACGTTTTTCCATTTGTCTATTTATAACATGTTTTACTTTCCATTTTGTTGTTAATTTGTTTTACATCTCCAGACACTTATTTACAGTTTTCTATCTTTTTAACCCTTTCTTTCATATCCTTTTTCATCTTTATAAGTTTTTCATCCATTTTGTCTTCAAAAGCTGTTAATTTAATATTAACTGATTCAGACCGCTTTTCGCCTAACTACTCATTCATTCCTGAAGGAACTCTAAAGTGAATGTTCTTTCTACAGGTTGCTCTAATATGCTCTCCTCTCTTTTTGTTTTTACTTTTCTGGTAGCTTCCATTCTAATATTGTAATCCAAAAGTGAAAGTTTATCAATTACAAGAGGGAAAGTAAAAGGCACTTCCCCCTTATTTTTTCTTTCTGTTTCCTAATTACTTTCATCTGAAATGAAATACTTTGTTACAATCACTGTTATAAACTGGTCCCTATTACCTTTATTTTTCCTTTGTAAATTGTCTATTCCCAGAAAATTAGATCTGTTTGTCTGTTTAGTTCCAATATTTTCAAAGCATCTTTCAAAATTACTGTTACATTTTATTCTTTGTAAACTTTCTCACATCCAATTCTTATTAGGTGTTTCTGCTGAAAAAAAAGGAGCAGCAGTGTGTGTAAGACATAAGAGACTGAACAAGCCATTGATCTATGTTACAGTGTTTTCCCTATTCTTTGAGGACATCTATTATGCCATAGAATCTTACTCAGATGCCTATAGATTAACTTTTTCTGATATCTTTACAGAATGAATGCTTAAATTTTACTGTGAATCATAAAGTACTGTAGTTTTTCTACCTCATTTAAGTTTGCTTGGGTTAAAATAATCGGTTCCACCACAAAACGTGATGCCCTTATCCGCGCCGACATAAGTGCGGAGGCAAATCCGCGGCGTCCGAAGCGCTAAGAAAAAAACGACCCTACCGCCGCGACAACAGCGCGGTGACAGAAGGCGTTTCTACATGCTTCGTTCTTTGCCTCACAAAGGTAGCCCTCCTCCTCCAGCTGACAGCGGCAGCGGGCACGGGGCAAAGCGGGCTGCCCAGCAGCAGCAGCCCGCGGGAAGGGTACAGCTCAGCCGCGGGGGGCAGCAGGAAGCGGAGGAGGATGCGGCGGCGGCTGAGGCTCTCCCGGGCCGGCGAAGCGGGCTTGCCCGGCGGAGGCAGGCTGCACTCTTCTTCCTCAACAACATCTCCTTGGACGGGCGGCCTCCGCTGCCGGCGCCTCCCCCGGAGGAAGAGGCAGGGCAGGCGGCGGTGGCGGCTGAGGCTCTCCCGGGGCCGGCGAAGCGCCCATCCAAGGAGATATTGTTGAGGAAGAAGAGGGCGGCCTGCCTCTGCCGGGCAAGCCCGCTTCGCCGGCCCCGGGAGAGCTCAGCTGCCGCTGCTGCTGCGTCCTCCTCCGCTGTCAGCGTCGGCGGCCCTGCTCGGGGCCCCCGCGGGCTTCCTGCTGCCCCCTGGGCTGCTCTGGCCCCCCGCGGGCTTCCTGCTGCCCCCCGTGGTGTGCTGGACCCTTCCCGCAGGCTGCTGCTGCTGCTGGGCAGCCCGCTTTGCCCCGTGCCCGCTGCCGCTGTCAGCTGGAGGAGGGAGGGCTACCTTTGGAGGCAAAGAACGCCCTTCTGTCGCCACGCTGTTGTCCCTGCGCTGTTGTCCCCGCGGTGATGACGTCGCGACTTTAGCGACGCGATGTAATCTCCGTTATTTTTGCGTAGCGCGGTTTTGTCGTGCCACGAAATAATCTAGTGTATTTTGTATTCTGTATCTGTTTTATTAAGAATTAGCTTAGTGTAATAGTTAAGGGACCACACTGGAAAGCAGGGGAGCATGAGTTCTGTTTCTTCCTTAAACAAAAATCAGCTGGGTGACTTTGGGGCCAGGCACTCACTTTCAGCTTTAGGAAGAAGACCAGGACAAACCATTTCCAAAATCTTGCCAAGAAAACTATAAGCACTAGTCCAGACTATAAAGCGAAGTGAAAATGGACTCAAGGGCATCAGATTGTAATCTAAATTTTACCTGAATGGAAAGTAAAGTCTGTGCTGGTACCTCTCATACTTAGTAATGTTATATCATTACCTTTGAATCCTGCATGACTGGGATTCTTACTTGTTCCATTCATTTATGAGTTAAGTCTTTTCTTACTCTAAAAGTTCTGGGCTTTTTTTTGGGGGGGGGGTGTACAATCCAACTTCCATTTCCTTACATTTAGATTATTTCCATTATTTCAAGGTGTCCGGTCCATCTGACAACTTGCCATGTTATAAATGAAGTGTGTTTCAAATTTTCAGATGTCACAAGCTTTGAAGAGGTCTTTACACAAGCTCTTACAAAAAAATAGCTTTCTATAGATCTTTTGGTCTGCCATAGCCATACTATAGATCAGGGCTATCAAGTTACAGCCCGCAGGCTAGATGGGTCACGCACTGGCTACACCCATACCTGGTTTAGCAAAGGGGGGGGGGAAGTCCAATATGTCACATAATTCCTCCATGATGACACCCCGGGTGTAGATGTTCTGACATCGCCTTGAGGCTCCTTAGATTTTATTGGATTTCACATTAAATATAAACTATTTATGCAAAAGGATTGTGATTATTTGGCCTATTTTCCATTTGACATAAAATTAAGCTCATATTATGACATAGTATCAGTTTCAACTTCTATGATTTAAAGATGAAATGATCAACAATAATTTTCACTCCTTTCAAAATACATATCTTTATTTATGCTCATAATCCCAATCTGGTTTCCCAATATCAGTTATACAAAATTTATTTGTTTATTTATTTGTTTAGGAAAATTTATATAGCTGCCGATTTGCTCACAATGACTCTAAGTGGCTTACAGAAAATAAAAATAGAATGTAGAAGGAATAAAAATAATAAAAATAAAAATAATAAGCTCCACCCTGCTCCTCAGGAACAACAAACATTCATATCAGCCAATTAATGGGCTCCATCCCACTCTGGGTTCCCAAGCTCACTAGAAAGCCACATGTTCAAGATCTTCTGAAAGTGTCAGAATGGGGGCCAGTCTAATTTCTGGAGAGATGTTTCCAGGGAGTGGGCGCCACCATGGAAAAGACTCTTTTTCTGGATCCCACCAGATGTACCTCCTTAGGGGACAAGATCCACAACATTCCTTGCTTATCTGTTTAAGTGGGCCATGCATTGTTTGGCAAGAGACGGTCCCTCAGATAACCTGGTCTCAAGCCATGAAGTGCTTTAAAGATGATAACCAGCACCTTGAATTACATCTGGAAGCAAATTGTCAACTAATGCAGCTCCCACAAGAGATGTTGCACATATACACACTAAGGTTTGCACAAAACCATGCAGTCCACTGCATTTTGAACCAACTGGAGCTTCTGGATGCTTTTCAAGGGCAGTCCAATGTAGAGTGCATTGCCATAGTCAAGATGGGAGGTGACTAGGGCATGTGACTGTGAGCAGGGATTGTTGGTCCAGGAAAGGGCATAACTTCTGCAAACCCATAGTTGCAGAAAGGCCCACCTGATCATGACTGCCACCTGCTCTTTGAACAGGAGTCACGAGTCCAGGAGAATCCTCAGATTATGCATTGGATCTGTTTGGGGCAGTGCCACCACATCCAAGACCAAAGGTAGCAATTCTCCATGGATCAAAGAATCCCTAGCCCCAAAATATATTTTAATGGTAAAAAAATAAATTCAAAATTCCTTCCCCACCTCCTGAACAAAAATGTATTAACTATCAAGACATTCTTAATCTTAGGCTTCTTATCCTTAAGTGATGAACAATAATTCTTTTGCTATTTTCGAGTACAACTTCCATACATGTTTTATGTGAAGTTTTATATGAAACTTCACAGTAGTAAAAGGCAAGATTGTATTTTGTAACAGGTGTGAAACAGGTCAATTTCATTGCCTTTATATCTGATAGATTAAAAGAAAGATTTTCAGTCAAAAAAGATCTATCACTGAGACATACTTTAATGAGTTCTAAATGCCCTTAAAGCAGTTTAAATCAGAAGAGCAGTTACCATAGCAGCCATAATAATATATTGGAATTAAGAAGGTTATTACTATTTTCTTTTCCTTGACTAATCTCAGAAAAAGCTACTTTCTTGGATTATTATTTTCTGGTGTCTTTACTTTCTAAGATAATAGAACATGAACATTTGTTTTGTTTCTTCAACTCTGAATTCTTTTATGAGTAATGCGCATAATGTTTTAATAGATAATAACATAAATGGACTACTGAAATAGCTATGGAAATTTGCTACATGAAATGTGAGAGATGTATTGTAAACAGTGCATTAATAGTACAATGAAAAAGAGAAAATAATTGTTATAGTTTGTAGAACTAAGAGAAGAGAAAGTTTATATTGGGGTGAGTTGATAAATACGTTCATCAAGTTTCATGTTTGTGAAAGGGTAGGATTATTTATAAATGAAGAAACTTAATATATGTTAGAATATGAACTACAATGAAATGTTGGGACTCAACTGCCTTGAAACGCATTAAATTTGGTACTCAATGCAATTTCATATGAAAATGTTGTCCTGGTATTCATCATTTGTTTGGTACTCAACAGACTTGTTGATATCGTCTGCCTTTTGACTCACTACATTATTCCTTATGGGAAAACTTTGTTCGGTACTCATTGGTTTGGCTACTCATCACACCTCCTGTTAAATATTCATGAGCCATGCTAATAGGCTCAGTTGGTTAACTAAAGTTTCAGCACCATTTGGAGGTCAGCAACAGCCTCCTCCGTCCTGATTGGCTAGGACGCGGAGGAGGCTGTTGCCGGCCGATTGTTAGCTCGGATTGGACCGGGGACTTGACAGCTGTTGCTGCCCAAGTCTCGGGCTCCTATATAGCAGTATAGCAATAGCAGTAGACTTATATACCGCTTCATAGGCCTTTCAGGCCTCTCTAAGCGGTTTACAGAGAGTCAGCATATTGCCCCCAACAATCTGGGTCCTCATTTACCCACCTCGGAAGGATGGAAGGCTGAGTCAACCCTGAGCCGGTGAGATTTGAACCGCTGACCTGCTGATCTAGCAGTAGCCTGCAGTGCTGCATTTAACCACTGCGCCACCTTGGCTCTTATTGGCTGCCTTGTTTGTATATATAGTTTGGCGCGCACCGCGCTCCCGGGAATCGCTGTCATACTTACCAGTTAATAAAGAAGAGTTATTGTTCATCCTGTGGTCGCGTCCCTCCTTTCAGTCTACAAAACTGGCGACGAGGATGGGATCTGCGATTCCGCGATGCTAGGGTGAAAAGAGAGAGACAAGCAGTTAGCTGCTGCCGTGTAGACCGGCAACGAACACTGCCTGGAAGAAGAAAAAAAAAATTTTTTTGCATGTCTTCTCATCGTCTCTCCCTTCACTTCTGTCAACATGACATCTGCTCTGCCTCCATTTGCCCCCTTTGGTTCTGCCGGAGAATCCTGGGAGGGTTTTATGGAGAGGTTTGAGTGTTATGTAATAGCTTCAAAAAATCAAGCTCAGACTGAGGAAGAAAAGTGCAGCTTCTTCCTCTCCTGCTGCGAACCTTCAATGTTCGCGTCTGCTAGAGCCCTGGCCGCCCCAAGGCCAGCGTACAAGCTGGGGTGGGACGAACTCATGGCTAGACTGAAAAATCATTACGCTCCCACCCATCTGTCATCGCACGCCGCTTTGCTTTCCGCCGGCGGGTCCAGAAACAGAACGAATCTATAAGTCAATTTTTGGAGGCTTTGCGCATGCTGGCCGCGCAGTGTGAGTTTTCGAATTTGGAAGAGAACTTAGTGGAACAGTTTGTGTGCGGGGTCCGCGATGTCAACCTGCGGAGCCGCATGTTCCGGAACCACCGCATCACCCTGCTTCAGGCCGTGGAGACTGCCAGGGCAGCAGAACTATCAGAGCAGTCCACGGCCGATATTGAGCGGCTACAGCTATCTGCGCCTGAACGCCCACCTCCAGAATCCTCAACTCAAGCCCATATGGTTGAGGACGAGATGCCTTTTGAGGACCCAGAAGAAGATGTGGTGGCACAAATGAGGACTCAGCCTAAGCGGAAGCCCAAACCACAGCCAGCGGCGCAACCGGCGTCTATAGTGCCCTGCCGGGGATGCGGAGGCCGTCACAAACGCCCGGCCTGCCCATTCCTCAATGCCATTTGCCTCAGATGCAAAGGGGAAGGCCACCTGGCAAAAGTCTGCAGGGCCCTACTGCCGGCACCCTCGTTCCTGCAGTCTTCAAGCCGATCCCAGGTGCAGCCGCGCCGCCAGCAGCCGCGGCCCGCGCAGCGGGCTGAAGATTGCTATTCCACCTGTCAACCTAGTAATTCTGACTGTGCGGCGAACCAAGCCGCTGCAGGAGCCCGGAAGGTCTCAGCCTCCGTCCAGCTGGAAGGTCAGCCTTGCCGGATGGAGGTGGACTCTGGCTCTTCACGGTCCCTCCTGCCCTGGTCCCTCTTCTCTAGACTCTGTCCTAAAGTTCCCCAGAGCCACTTGGTGCCGTCTGAGGTTTCCTTGAGGGATTATCAAGGGAGGTTGATTCCCACTTTGGGATCCTTCCCTATCTCGGTGCGCTATGGGCCATTCCAAGGGAAACTGCCCATTCTAATCGTTAGGGACGACCTGCTGGCCCTTTTGGGCCTGGATTGGTTTCCAGCCCTGGGATTGTCTATAGGGGGGGTTCACCGGGTTGTCCCCTCTTCCATCGAAGACATATTAAGGGAGTTTGCCGACGTCTTCGACGGCCAGCTGGGTTGTTATAGGGGCACCCCCATCTCTTTAAGTTTAGACCCTCAGGTTGCTCCCATTAGGCTGAAAGCCCGTAGGGTGCTTTTTGCCTTAAGGGCCAAGGTTGACGCCGAACTAGATAAGTTGTTGGCGCAGGGAGTCATCGAGCCCGTTGACCATTCTCCTTGGGAGACACCCATTGTCCTCCCAATCAAACCAGACGGGTCGGTGAGGATCTGCGCCGACTACAAGTCGACGATCAACTTGGCCCTTCAGGCAAACCCCTATCCAGTCCCTGTAGTGCAACACCTGCTCCACTCCCTGGGGCAGGGTTGCACATTCGCCAAACTGGATATGGCGCAGGCCTATCAACAGCTCCCGGTGGATGACGATGCGGCGGCTGCCCAAACCATCGTCACCCATCGTGGGGCTTTCCGTTGTCGCCGCCTTCAATTCGGCGTTTCCGTGGCCCCAGGGATCTTCCAGAGCCTCATGGAGCGGCTGCTCCATGGGCTACCGGGCGTCGTTCCGTATTTCGATGATGTTCTGATCGCTGCTTCCAGCCGCTCAGAACTCATCGAAGTACTCCGGAAGGTCCTCAGTCGTTTCAGGGGCGCGGGCCTAAAACTTAAACGCAGCAAATGCTCGTTTGCTGTCCCTAAGGTGGAATTCTTGGGCTTCATGATTGACGCCCAAGGCATCCACCCCACGCCTTCAAAGGTTGCAGCCATTAGGAACGCCCCGGCACCCACCTCCAAGGCGGAGCTGCAGGCGTTCCTAGGGCTCCTGAATTTCTACGCCCCCTTCATTCCGCACAAGGCGTCACTAGCCGAGCCGCTGCATCGGTTGCTCGACCGATCCGCGGCCTGGCGCTGGGGGAGCTGCGAAGCGCATGCGTTCGCGGCTGTCAAAGAGACTCTGACGTCAGCGGCAGTCCTGATTCAGTACAATGACAGGATGCCACTGACGTTAGCGTGTGACGCCTCCCCCTATGGAGTCGGGGCAGTCCTGAGCCATGTCCTCCCGAATGGCTCAGAGGCCCCTGTGGCCTATTATTCCCGGACACTCTCCTCGGCGGAGCGAAATTACAGCCAGATCGACAAGGAGGCTCTGGCTGCAGTGTCCGGGATTAAGAGGTTCCATGACTACCTCTATGGTCGGCCTTTCACTCTTGTCACCGACCACAAGCCACTCCTTGGGCTTCTGGCAGGCGACAAGCCGACCCCCCCATCCTCTCCCCCCGCATGACTAGATGGACGGAGTTCCTCGTGGCGTACTCGTACACGCTGCAGTACCGTCCGGGCAAGCAGCTAGGGCACGCCGATGCCCTAAGCCGCTGCCCCTTGCCGGAGACCGATACCGCCCCTGTGCCCAGTCTCTCCATTCTCTCCATCGCGTCTTCCGGCTTTCCCATTTCTGCCGCGGATGTCGCGGCCTGCACTAAGGCCGATCCAATCCTCTCCCAGGTCGCTTCCTGGGTCTTGAGGGGATGGCCCACGGATAAGGTGGCAGAGGGCTTCCGGCCCTTTACATCTCGACAAGCGGAGCTCTCCCTCCACGGGGGGTGCATCGTTTGGGGGGATCGAGTAGTGATCCCTACTGCGCTTCGGCCACAAGTCCTATCCCTGCTCCATAAGGATCACCCTGGCATAGCGCGAATGAAGGCATTAGCCCGTAGCTATGTCTGGTGGCCCTTACTGGATTCAGAGATAGCAGCCTATGTAGGCCGCTGCACCCCATGTCAACAGTCAAGGCCAAATCCCCCCGCCGGGCCTGCTCGCGAGTGGGAGGCTCCGAGAGGCCCATGGTCACGCCTCCACCTGGATTTCGCTGGTCCCTTCCACGGCCAGAATTTCTTGATTGTGGTGGACGCCTACTCCCGCTAGGTGGAGCTGGTCCTGATGGGCTCCACCACGGCTGAGAGTACGGTCCGGGCCTTGAGGAGGCTATTCGCAACACATGGGTTGCCGGACCTAGTAGTTTCGGACAATGGGCCCCAATTCATGTCCACCACGTTTCAAGAGTTTCTGGCCGAGCAAGGGATCCGGCATGCGCCCATAGCCCGTACCACCCGGCCAGCAATGGCCGGGTGGAGCGGGCGGTCCACTCAGCGAAGGAGGCCCTGGGCCGCATGGACCGGGCGACTGGCAGGAGAAAGTGGCAGCTTACCTGCTAAGCCAACATTCCACTCCCTGCCCTACAACCAACCGAAGCCCCTCGGAGCTCTTGATGGGCCGGCGTCTGCGGATTCCCCTGGACCGGCTACATCCGTTGTATTCAGGGGACAGCCGAGCAACCTGGGGGTTATCCCTCCCCGTTTGTTTAAACTGGGGGACACAGTATGGGCCCGAGCATTTTCTGGGCCTACGCAATGGTTCCAGCCACCGTAACCGCCCTGACAGGCCCCTGTTCTTTATGGGTCGGATTGGCTGATGGATCCCAATGGAGGCGCCACCTGGATCAACTAAGGAGGTGCCTCCCGCCACCGGCCGGCAGCCCGGACCAGCTGAAATCAACACCGCCTTTCCGGGGTTGCAGTTTTGAGGCCTTTGCCACACCAGGCCTCTCCTATCAGCCACCAGAAGCTCAATCCGGAGAGTCGAAGCCTTGGGCCTTCACCACACCAGGCCCGGCCTACCCGAGCGCCCCCTGCAGGGGACTCCAACAGAAAGCTCAAGCCGCCGCAGAACAGGCCCCACCTCTAGCTGCGTTTTCCCCCAGTGACACTCCTCCCAGACCTAACTCTATTATTCAGGACACGCCACCTTGTCCCAGCTTACCATGGCCGTTGAGCCCGCCTTCTGGGCCTTCTCGAGAAGGCGTGCCTTGGAGCTACACCCCCTTCCGGGAGGAGCTACGACAAGGAGGTCCACCTCCGCCGACGACTCGTGTGGAACTGCGAAGGTCGGGGCGGGTCCGGCACCGCCCCGCCTATTTACAGGACTACGCATGCTCCACCCGGGGAGCATGCGCGGAACTAGGGGGAAGGGGTGTTAAATATTCATGAGCCATGCTAATAGGCTCAGTTGGTTAACTAAAGTTTCAGCACCATTTGGAGGTCAGCAACAGCCTCCTCCGTCCTGATTGGCTAGGACGCGGAGGAGGCTGTTGCTGGCCGATTGTTAGCTCGGATTGGACCGGGGACTTGACAGCTGTTGCTGCCCAAGTCCCGGGCTCCTATTGGCTGCCTTGTTTGTATATATAGTTTGGCGCGCACCGCGCTCCCGGGAATCGCTGTCATACTTACCAGTTAATAAAGAAGAGTTATTGTTCATCCTGTGGTCGCGTCCCTCCTTTTAGTCTACAAAACCTCCCATAACCAATTGATGAGTACCAAGTCACCACTATAATGTACTTATGTTATTGAGGATACATATGGAGGTAGGAATTCATAACTTGATGAGAATTGCAGACTATATTCTAATGCATGGTGATAATGAAAGAAACAAGGATGGGTTTTGGAGAAAAACATACACAATCAATCAATCAATCAATTAAATCCATGGAAGATGTTATTTTGTTATGTGACAAATAGAAAGCAGAAAAAATGATCATATAATTCCAGAAGGAGTGTGTGTGTGTGTGTGTGTGTGTGTGTGTGTGTGTGTGTGTGTGTTAGTATTTGCTAAGAAAAAGAAGAAAGTTTTGAATGCAGAGTTTCAACATAAATTTATTCATGCATTCACATGGCAGTGGAACTCATCCAATAGCACACTGTTAACGGAAAGAATAAAAACGATGCTTTTATTTAAAATTACAAAATGACACATGCTGTGAAAAATTGCATATACTGTAGTGAATAAAATAATGGAATGCATAAATAGTAAAAAAGATATTTAAAGCAAGGAACATTTAAAATTTTAAGAAGAGGAGGAAATCCAGAGCAGACTCTCTCCCTTTCACAGGCATTGGGAAATATATATATATTTATACCATCATGCAAATGATTTGAACTCTGTAATTCATGTCATTTGTATCATATTGTCAAAATATACACAATATGTACATGCCCCCTGGCAGATGCCCATATTCTCCTTTACTATCTTTACTACTATCGGAGTTCTGGTGGCCATTTTGGAGGTTGTCATGTGTTCGGGGCCTTTACTTCGACCTGCTACATGAGTGAGGCCTGCCAAGGGACTTTTTGGCCTAGTTCCCCCACAGGCTTTTAGGCCCTGGTCCCGGTGGGGCCTTCAGAGACCTGTGTTCCTGCTCCCTTCGTCAGACAGGTGAGTGGACTATGGACGAGGGAGCGGAGATTCCCCAGGGCCAGGTGGTGGGCCCGATTGGGGTGAGGAAGCCCTGGAGCAGGAGGTGGGGCGGGGGGTTCCCCCCCAGGATCCTTGGCTGCCCAGCGCCCTTCTATGTCCTCCACCAGGGAGGAGGCCAGGAGGCATAGGGTGATTGAGAAGACGTTTGCCAGGGCAGAGAGGCAGGCCCAGTCAGCCAGGCCTTCATCCCGAGACAGGTCCAGGTCTCCCCTCGGGCCTATTTGTTCCCCTAGGGGGTTTAGCCCTGCTTCTTCCTCAAGCTCCCCCAACAAGCCTCGGGCCTATTCCAGGAGGAGGGGTTCCCCTTCCCCTTCAGGTGATTCTTTGGAGGATACATCTAGGGGCCTCTGTACTTCTCGCAGGTTGGCACCTCAGGGGCCTAGTTCTGCTTATGGGGATGTAGAGGATTTGGATAACCTCCCTGAAGGTATTAAAAGGCTTATTTCTGCAGCCATTTCACGGGGCGTTGCCCAGCGGGGCAAGGGCTCCCTTTCTTCCAGGCATGGGGGGCTAGGCTGGGCCCAGTATCGGGCTTCCTCTCCTTCCATGGTTAGCGAAGCTTTGTTATTGGGGGGGAGGAGAACCTCCAGGACATGGGCTTCTTGGATGATGAGAACGCGGCTCTTCCTGATGAGTCCTCTTCTAAGGGCCTCTTTGTTCCAGCCATGTTCAAAATCCTCTTGGATAAGGCAAGGCAGACCACCAAGGTAGGAATGGGGGATTCTTCGGTGCCCCTCCCTAGGGATCCTGACATGGCCATGTTTTTCTGCCACAGCCACAAACACGTAGAAGATTCCAGCCCCTCCCCTGTTTCTAGAGGTCTTGACCAATCAATGGGCTTGCCCCTCCAATTTCTCAGCTCCTGGGAGTAATGACCGTCGACCCTATAACATAGAGCAGACCTTTGCTCAAGCCATTCATCTGCCAGCCATTGACACCCTGGTGGCCGCCCTTGTTTCTTCCTCTCCGGTGGTATCGGGCGACACGGCGGATAAGTTGAAACTGGAGGATAAGCATGCAGAGCTTACCTTGCAGAAGAATTTTAATGCCACGGCATGGGTTATCAAGTCCGCGGCCTCGACCTCCTACTTTAACCGTGCCACTGTCATGTGGCTTAAGAAGCTCCAGGAGCGCATTCCCATCCAGGACGAGCGGCTCCACCAGGATCTCTTTAAGATCATGGCGGCCTGCCAGTTCTCCGCTGATGTGACCCTGGACACGGTCAAGTTTGCTTTATTATTTATTTATATTATTTATTTGTACGATTTATAGGCTGCCCAATCCCGGAGGACTCCGGGCGGCTTACAAAGAAGGAAAAAGAAATAATAAAAATGAAAATAAAAACAGGTTAAAAACAACACACATACATTCGTTGTGATTGGGGCTGGACCTCAACAATGAGGTCAACAGCCCCAGGCCTGCCAGAATAGCCAGGTTTTAACAGATTTTCTGAAGGCCATGAGAGTGGGTAAGGTTCGGATTTCTGGGGGTAGCTCATTCCAAAGGGTCGGAGCAGCCACAGAGAAGGCTCTCCTCTGGGAAGCCGCCAGCCAACATTGTCTGGCTGACGGCATCTGAAGGAGGCCCACCCTGTGGGATCTCACCGGCCGTTGGGAGGAATGTGGCAGTAGGCGGTCTCGAAGGTATGCTGGCCCTAAGACATGTAGGGCTTTAAAGATAATAACCAACACCTTGAATTGCGTCCGGAGACCAATAGGTAGCCAGTGCAGCTCGCGGAGGATAGGTGTAATGTGGGTGTACCTAGGGACACCCAATATCGCTCGCGTGGCTGCATTCTGGACTAGTTGCAGTCTCCGAACACTTTTCAAGGGTAGCCCCATGTAGAGCGCATAGCAGTAATCCAGCCTTGAGGTGACTAGGGCATGAGTGACCGTTTGGAGTGCCTCCCGATCCAAGTAGGGCCGCAATTGATGCACCAGGCAAACCTGCTTCCACTGCCTTGGCCACCTCTGTCATCTCTCGTAGGCTCCTTTGGCTGCATCACTGGGAGGTGGATAACAAGGCCAAATGGGGCCCAATCTTTTCGGGGAGGCCCTCGTCCCCATCCTAGTAGAGGATAAGGACAAGATGCTAATGCTAAGAAGCCCGAGACTAAGTCACGCCCTTACCGTAGGCAGAGGTATAGGGCTGCGGATTACGGCTATAACCAGCATTTTTCTTCTTTCCAATCTGATAGGCATTTCCCCGGGTCGTCCTTTCAGGACAGGAATCGTTTGCAGAACCAGTCCAGGCAGCCCTTTGGTGGAGGAGGCGGCCGTTCCTACTGCAGTGGGAAGTGACTCGAACCCGAGTCATCCCATCGGCGCCTCCTCTCCCTCTATGCAGATCAATGGGACGAGATCACGTCGGACGCTTGGGTCTGAGCCACGGTTCGTTATGGCCTCAGGTTAGAGTTTCTTCCACCCCTCCGAACCTCTTTAGGTTGTTCCCTCCGTCTCGGAGCCGGGAGCGCCGCTGCCTGATGGATCAGGCGATCGCCCACCTTCTCGACATTCGGGCAGTGGAGGCAATTCCTCTAGGGGAACGAGGCCTGGGCCACTACTCCAATCTATTCATGGTTCGGAAGAGCACTGGGGGCTGGAGGGCGATTCTAGACCTCAAGCGTCTAAACCGGTTCCTGGTGTACAGGCGTTTCAAAATGTCCTCCCTCAAATCTATCCTTCAGGGCATCAGGAAAGGGGACTTCCTGGCCTTCGTGGACCTCACGGAGGCATATCTTCACATACCTATTCTGCCCGCTCACCGCCGGTTCCTGAGGTTCTCGCACGGGACCCGCCACTACCAGTACAGGGCTCTTCCTTTCGGGCTGGCCTCGGCTCCCCGGACTTTCACAAAGGTTCTGGCGGCCCTGGCGGCTCATCTGCGCTCTATCCCTGTGCGACTCCAATGTTATTTGGACGATGTCTTGGTTCAGGCGGGGTCTCTTCCTCAGGCCGTCTCGGACCTTTGGCTCACCATTCAGAGCCTTCAGAGCCTGGGCTTTTCGGTGAACTTTGCCAAAAACCATCTTTCCCCCTCCACACGTATTCTCCACCTGGGGACGGTCATAGACTCCAGGTCGGGGGTGGTGCGTCTGTCCCAGGAACGTAAGAGCAGCCTTCGTCAACTGGCAGAAAGTGTTTGCGGAAGGCGGTTCATTTCCATCCTCTCTCTATCACAGTTATTGGGCAAGATGGTCTTTTGCATTGGGATTGTCCTGTGGGCCAGGCTTCACCTTCGGCCTCTCCAGTGGGAGCTCATCCCCTTTCAGAGGGGGTGATTGAGCAATTCTCTTCGGACCCTCCATCTCCCGGCGGGAGTCCGGGTCTCTCTGGCGTGGTGGCTCTCCCCGGCCATTCAGCAGGGCTGCTGCTTCTGGGAGCCAGACAGGGTGACCGTCACCACAGACGCAAGTCTGTTCGGTTGGGGGGCCCTGGTGGGTTCTCGGATGGCTCAGGGCAGGTGGACAGCCTCCGACCTCCACCACAACATAAATTGGCTGGAGCTGAAGGCCGCATGACTGGCTCTGCGTCACTTTTAGTCCTCGGTGGAGGGGCGTCACGTGCTCCTCCTGACGGACAATGTGGCCACCAAGGCCCACATCAATCGTCAAGTGGGGACCCACTCATGGGCCCTCTGGCTGGAGGCTCTGCGTCTGGGCGCCTGGGCGGAGAGACACCTGCAGTCCTTGGTGTCGGAGCACATCTCTGGGCTTTCCAACGTCCAGGCGGATTGGCTGAGTCGGGCGACTCTGGACAATGGAAAGTGGCAGCTCCACCCATCACTGTTTCGGAGGATCTGTCAGAGGTTCGGGACTCCTCTGGTGGATCTGTTTGCATCGCCCACGAACTCCCAACTTCCCCGGTTCTTCACCCGTTTCCAGTCCAGGGCACGGATGCCCTCAGGAGCTGGTGGCCCCCAGGCCTTCTTTATGCATTCCCTCCCATTCCCCTCGTCCCAGGGACCGTCAGCAAGGTGGTGGTGGAGAGGGCCCTGGTCATTGTGGTGGCCCCTTATTGGCCCAGGAGGCCCTGGTTCGCAGACCTGGTCCAACTGTTGGTGGACCCTCCGTGGAGGAATCTGCGGGGGGAAGTGGTCTTGCTGCAGTGGGCTCTGGTTCACCCGGAACCCCATTGGCTCCATCTGACTGCCTGGCTCTTGAACGGCGGCTTCTGAGGGGGGCTAATCTGTCCTCTGGGGTCATTCGTACCATCGAGGCTCCCCGGCGTCTATCGACAACCTGCATTTACAATTCCACCTGGACGGCCTTTGTCTGGTGGTGCTCTCCTTTGGGCATTTCTCCCGATAGGGCCACCATTCCTAATGTCTTGGATTTCCTCCAGAAGGGCCTTGAAGGCGGGCTTTCACAGAATACGTTGCGGCTTTGCCTTCGATCCTGGGGGGCGGTCTTCTTCCCTCTCTCATGTTCCCTTGATCAAGCATTTTCTGAAGGGGGCGGCTAATCTCAGGCCTCCCCCCATCCACAGGTTCTCCATGTGGGATTTTCCCCTGGTGCTCAGGGCCTTGACAGGGGCCTCGTTCGAACCTCTCCAGTCTGTTCATCTACGGTTCTTGTCTCTGAAGGTGACCTTTCTGGTGGCAGTTATCTCCGCCCAACGTATTTCAGAACTGGGCGCCATGTCTTCCAGGGACGACCTTTGCCATTTTCACCAGGACAGGGTGGTGCTTCGCCTTGATCCTACCTTCATCCCGAAGGTGAATACTCCCTTTCATAGGGCTCAGGAGATCGTCCTGCCTGACTTTTGCCTGGGTCCGTCCAATGATAGGGAGAGGCTCTGGCATCAGTTGGACGTCTGCCGCGTTCTGCAGATCTACCTCCGGTGGACCGAGGGGGTCCGTAGGCCACTGGATTTGTCTCTGGGTTCCCGGTGGGGTGCCGGTGTCTTGGACCGTGTTCTGGGGAGGCCATCACCAACCCTTCTGGGCCGCACCCCGATCATCGAAACCGGGGGAAGGGCTCTGCGGGAAGGGATTGCGTGGTGGCTTGGCAGAAGCTAGTAGAGCTGCCGTCAACCTCCGACGGAAGGGGAGTTGGTGGGTCGGACTTGCAGAGGGTGGATGACCCTGGACGGGGTGTCGACGCCATGAAGGGCAGACGGAAACGTGGTGGCCACCGGATACCTAAGGAGTTCCGATTCAAGGGGGCTATGCCTCCAGAGGTTTGGGATTCATAAAAAGGGCACCAAAGGAAATGGGTGCGGGTCATCTTGTGGACACGTCATTTCCACCGCATCCAGACCATCGGACCCTGGGGAAAGGGCCCTGCAGTGTGGGATAGTGTTGTGACTTATCAGATGTCTGCTGTGAGTCTTTCTGGGTTACAAGATTCATTATGCAGCTGGGGCTTGTTAGGGGCAGGTTTGGAAATAAAAGGACAGATGCTGCCACGCCCTAGTCGCAGGAGTCAACGTTCCTTCGTGCATACAACATTGCTTGATACACTTGGAGAAGTGCTTTGGTGTTTCCTGTAACCCTGATTCAAGGCTACACTTGGAGAAGTGCATTGCTTGTAAGAGATGGTTTGTTTTTCATTCCATTATCTAGTCAGAGACTATATTTGTGTTATTTTTGAGCTCGAAGCCAGTCTGAGCCGAGAACTGATAAAAAGACTTCCTTTTAAGTTTGTCTGCTTGCCGTTTGTTCTCAAGCCGTGAAGGGGGGACAGAACACTAACTCTCTTTAAATATACATAATGAATCATAATTAATTTCTCTCTTTTTCTCTCCTGCTGTCCTGACTTTTTTCTTATTAATTCTGTACTTAAGGTTCACTTTATCAATATATTTAAGCAACAATACTTTTTCTAAACCATTATTTTAAATTCTAAAAAGCTATCATGTTTAGTTAAATGTCTTCATGTACCTTCATATACCATTTTTTTTCTAAAACAAACTCTTGGTTTCCTGGCAGAAATCTCAATTCTTTTAGTTTATATCCAACAATATTATTTTATATAGGACTAATGTCAGCACCTCTTCATTGAGTAAGTAGGAAAGAAGACCACGAGACTCCATTGATAGAAATCAAGTGTACTTTTACTAATTATAAATGATTAGAAGCGTAGCAAAGCGAAGACTGATTATTTAGGCGCGAAAGCGAGTGATATATAAAATAACCCATTCCCCACCCCTTGGCATCCCAGTGGCAGTCCAATCATAATTCTCCCAAGTGTCAGGTGTGAGATAACTTCGAAAATCATCACCGAGATGGAATGTCGGTGCCGTTGGCCTTGGCGGGAACCTCCTCCGCATGTGCAATCCGACAGGCAGCAGAACTCCAGAATCTTCCTCCAGCACAATTAGTAAACCCCTCCCAAATACCATGCCCCCCCTCCCCATTTCAATGGCAGCCGAAGCAGCAGCAAAGCAGAGGCTGACATCCGGCCGTCCTCCAGAAAAAGGCGGTCAGGCCTGGAAAACGACAAAACACAAACAAACAGACAAACAACAAAAAACAGAAAAAGAAAAAAAGGGGGGGGAGAGAAAGTCAGGAAGGAGAGTCAATCAGGGTTTGTCAGGATAAGTGGATTAAAGCTGTCGGAACAGCTGGGGAGCATGGACATGGGACCACTGTTCCCTCTAAGGTGCGCGCCTGCGCAGCCGCGCACGTGGCTAGAAACCCCCGCGCAGAGATTTCTAACTGCCGCGCAGAGCTTTCTACCAAAGCAAACGTGGGGAAGTCCTTTGCAGGCGGCTAGAACTGGCCGCCTGCAAAGGACCTCCCCAGACTTGTTTTGATGAGCCGCCCATGGCAGTGGTGCCTCTCTCCCCACGCGGAGCACCTGAGCTGGCCCCCGCGTTATCCCTCCCCCTTCTTCCTCTGCCGTGCTTTTGAGGCCGCGGGAGCTAGTAGGAAAGCGGCGGAGGTGGAGGCTATGGCAGGGATAACCCAGAGCCCAGCTGAGGTGCTCCGAGCGGAGGGGGAGGCACCACCGCCGCTGCTTTGCCGGTGAAGGAGAAGGAGCAAGAGGACTGGCGGCTTTGAAATGGTCCCGCCGGCTGCAGATTTGATTCGGCGTAAGCAGGGGCCGAACACATGCTGAGCCGACTTTGCGCAGTGAGGCGGAGTAATTCAACCCCCCCCAAAGAACACGTGTGTGTGTGTGTGTGTGTGTGTGTGTGTGTGTGTGTGAGAGAGAGAGAGAGAGAGAGAGAGAGAGAGAGAGAATTGGATCAAAATTGGTGGCCAAAGGAGTGGAAGGAAGGAAGCCCTGCCCCCTGTGAAAAAAAACTGAAGATGGAGCAGTGAATGAATAAACCATAAAAGCAACAAACAGTTAATGCGTAAGTAAGCTGAGGAGCAAGTTCTCAACTAAGGAAGCAATATAAGAAAGAAATATAAAAAGCTCAATATGCCAAAACACTTATTTTAGTCTTCATTTAATTACTTGTATTGTAGTCTGATGTAACATGTTTTTAAAGTTAACGTTAGTTAGAAAAGATAGGGTACAAAACTTAAATAATTAAAAAAATTCTACATTCATTTTGAAAAATAAATGCAATACTTGATTAATTTCATATCTTTATTTAAAATAGTTTTGGCATGGCATATCATTTTATTGACTCAGTTGGAAATGATGTGGATGTTGTATCTGATTCTGAGGCATATATATTCTTAAGTAACATAACATATAGCATATTGTCCAAACTTGCTAGACTATTTAATTGATCTTATTACTTTAAAGGGGGAGAGTTTCATGATAAATTATTTTATTACATTTATGTTGCATTTATATATTATATTTATTACATTTATATTCCACATTATATATTTGTATTGTTATTTTAGTGTTTATTGTCAATTTTGATAGATATATTGATATATCAATACTGATTTTAATCATACTAAATAACAATTACTGCTATTATTTATCAGCATTAAATATTTACATTTTTAATATCGAGTTAGTCATATTTTAGAATAATAGGATTATCTTTTAATAGGATAACTGGCAAAATCTAATTCAAATGTGATGGGTTGCATTCCAAAGGAATGTGAGAGGACAGGTTGCCTGCAAAATGCCAGGACCCAGGACCTGTTGGTGCCATGTCTCTCTCTAGCCAGTCTAATGATCTAAAAGCTGAGCAGAAGTCTTTTTTTTCCAGGGTGAGTAGAAAAGTATAGTGTTTGAGTAGCACATTTTCATGCCTGGCATTCATCAGGCTGAAACCTCGCTCACAATTGGTGCTTGGCACTTGGAATGTTGCGCAAATGTCCAGCAGACGAGACAGAAGTTCAAACTGTTGCTCTCTTAGGTGCTCAGGCATGAAACTGTGCCGCTCAAACACTATACTTTTCCGCTCACCCTGAAAAAAAATTAGAGGGAACATTGCATGGGACTTGTCCACCCACTCGGCATAAGATGGAGGAAAATGCTTCCAAGCCACTAGGTACTGAATCCGACTCCGCCGCCACTGCCGAGAGTCCAATATTTCCCGGACCTCAAAATGCTGTTCACCATCAATCAATAGGGGGGCAGGTGGTGGGTCCACAGGTGGACGTAAAGACAAGAAACGAACAGGTTTAATGAGATTAACATGGAAAACTAGATAAACACGGCTGAGGTGCTTGGGTAGCTGCAAGCAAACCGAAACAGGATTGATGACCTTGATTATGGGAAACGGGCCCACGTACTTAGGTCCCAACTTCTTAGACTTTTGCGTAGTTTGAAGGAACTTCGTGGACAAATAAACCTGGTCACCCACCTTGTACTGATAAGGTTGTGCACGTTTCTTATCAGCCTGTTTCTTATGCGCGCGATGCGCAGCATCCAAAGTACTAAGTGCCAAAGGCCAAATATGGGACAATCGCTCACTCCACTCGGAGACGGACAAAATCTGTGGCTGCTCAAGAGGAACCTCGGGAATAGGAACAAAGTCCTGGCCAAACACAACTCGAAAAGGAGTGAATCCAGTGCTGCTATGTACGGAATTATTATAAGCCACTTCCGCGTGCGGCAACAAGTCCACCCAATCATCCTGCTGGTAATTGATGAAACAACGTAAATATTGTTCTAGAACAGAATTAGTCCTCTCGCAAGCCCCATTAGTCTGAGGGTGGTGGGCGGAGCTTAAACCCTGGGCGGAGCCAATGCGCTTAAAGAAATTCCTTCCAAAAAACAGAAGTGAATTGGACACCTCTATCGGAAATGATGCGATCAGGCACACCATGCAAACGGTAAACGTGAGAAATGAAGAGTTTAGCAAGTGTCTTTGCAGAAGGAATCTTCTGGCACGGAATAAAATGAACTTGTTTGGAAAATAAATCAGTAACCACCCATATAACAGTGTGCCCCTGGCTCTCAGGAAGTTCGACAATAAAGTCCATAGAAATCTCCTTCCAGGGGGCGACAGGGTGGGCTACAGTTTGGAGTAGACCTTGCAGCTTCCCTGCTGGCCGTTTAGCGGCTGCACAGACCGGACAGCTGGCAACATAAAGTTCAATGTCCTTTATCAAAGAGGGCCACCAAAACTGCGGTTTCACCAAATGCAGCATCTTCACAAATCCAAAGTGACCCGCTAACTTGGAATCATGAGCCCGTTGGAGGACAACGAGATGAAGAGAGGCAGGGATGTAAAGTTTCGCTCCAATCCATGGCAAATCGTCTCTTATTGTGCATTCACCTTGATGCTGCTGGAACCAGTCATCCTGGGGAAGGGCCTTTTTGAGATCAGAGAGAAAATCTTGAGACACTTCCACCTTTGAGTGTGCCTGCTGCCTAGTAACAACAGGAGCAGCGAGGCTGGATGTGGGAACCACAGGCTAGATAACACTGAGTTTAGAGCAGTTGTATTGAGGAAGTCTGGACAAAGCATCAGCCATAAAATTTTTCCCTCCTGGGATGTACTTGAGTGTGAAATTGAACCGATTGAAATGCTGAGCCCAGCGCATCTGCTTAGGGGAGAGGCGCCTGGGAGTCCTCAAAGCTTCCAAGTTCTTATGGTCAGTCCACACCTCAAACGGGTGCTGAGCGCCCTCCAGAAAGTGGCACCACGTGGCTAAAGCCCAACGTACAGCAAATGCTTCCTTCTCCCAGATCGCCCAACGCCTTTCCGTGTCCGTGAGCTTACGGGAGGTGTATGCGCACAGTTGTAAATTACCTTGGTCGTTAGTCTGAAGCAAGACGGCCCCAACTGCCACGTCGCTGGCATCAGCTTGAACGACAAAAGGCTTCTCCATCTCCGGATGCTTCAGAACCGGTTCCGCCGCAAAGAGTCGTTTCAACTTCTCAAAAGCAGCTTGACACTCCATGGTCCAATCCAACGGCTTGCTAGGCTTAGGTTTAGGCCCACCTTTGGACCTCAACAAATTAGTGATGGGAAGCGCAATTTTGGCAAAAGAAGGGATGAACTGACGATAGAAATTGGCAAAACCCAAAAATTTCTGTAATTGCCGTGTTCCTCATATGTTTGAGTGTAAATAAGGATATCATCTAAATATACGATAACGCCCTTGTAAAGGTGGTCATGCAAAATTTCATTAATTAATTGCATGAAAACTGCAGGCACCCCCTGCAGGCCAAAAGGCATCACCCAGAACTGGAAACAACCGAGGGGGCAGTTGAAAGCCGTTTTCCACTCATCCCCCTCCTTTATGCGGACCCTATAATATGCTTCTCTGAGGTCCAATTTAGTGAAAATACGGCCCTTTCCCAGTTGGGCCAGCATGTCCTTCATCAGTGGCAATGGGTATAGGTTCTGAGCTGAGATGCAGTTCAAGTTTTTGAAATTAACACATAATCTCAGGGAGCCATCTTTCTTCTCTCTGAACAACACGGGTGCTGCTACCTTGGGCCGTGCTGGCTCAATGAAACACTTTTTCAAGTTTTTATCAATGAATTTCCTCATTTCCTCCATTTCCCTAGGAGACATTGAATATATTTGGGGCTTTGGAAGCTTTACTCCAGGCAAAATATCGATGGAGTAATCAGTAGGTCTGTGGAGTGGAAGTTTATCTGAAGATTTTTCACTAAAAAACCCCTTCAGGTCCCAATACTCTTTTGGAATCTTTTCTTTGCCCTCAATTTTCTCCTGGCCCCTGGCGGCCAATGCGGGGCTGGAGCCAGCAGGCTCTGGGGCGTCGGCCTCTCCGTCTGGGGCTGTGCTGGTCCGAATACGCAGCCACCCCTCCCTCCAATTAATGCGAGGGTTCCATTTACGAAGCCAGGGGAGTCCCAAAATAAGGGGTGTGTCCATTCCAGGAGCCACAATAAAAGAGATCAATTCTACATGGGTGCCCATTTTCATCTCTATAGGTTCAGTGTAGAAATGGGCTGGGCCACCCCCTGCAATGGATCCATCGATTTGGCAAAAAACAATAGGGGTTTTCAAAGTTCTCAATTTCAAGCCCAGTTTTTCAACCATTGCAGGGTTAATCATACATCTCGAATAGCCCGAATCAAGGAGGGCGGGAAGCTGTTCTGTCTCCCCATCGGGTGGCACCCTTAACTCTATTGGGATCAACATGGGGCCTTTATTCGAACTCACCCAACGAGGCGAGGCGTCATCATCGGAGTCATCAGAGGAGCTGGTGGTGACGTCTGCTTCTTCTTCCGCCTCTTGCCGGAAACGCAGGGGGGTGTTTTCAGCAGTGAAAGCAGCCTCTTTCTTCCTCCCCTGGGTCTTGCTCGTCTTCCCTTCCCTCTTGGCAGGGGGCGGGGCGGTTGCAGGAAGTTTAACGTGGCAATCCATGGCGCGATGGCCCCCTTTCCCACAACGGAAACACGTGAAAGGCTTGGCCTTGCCGGCGGAGCTTCCCTTCCCTTCACCCCTGATGCGGAATGGGGCCCTTTGAGCTGGGGTGGTGATCTCTCTGCTTTCTCCTCTTTCACACGTTGAAGTCTAATCAAGTCGAGCTCAACGTCTGCTGCATTTTCATACCAAGCTGTAACTCGCTTGGGAAGGTGTCTGTTAACACATTGTTGGTAAATGTCCTCATTTAATCCCAATGCAAACTGGTCGAGCAGTGCATCTTCAGACCAGCCTCTCATATAAGAAGAAAGCTGTTGAAACTCCTGAATATATTCAGCCACCGGTCTATCTCCCTGTTTGAGGGCCATAAATTTCACCTTCCCCCGTTTCTCAATCAGCGGATCATCAAATCTCCTTTTTAGTGCAGTCATAAAGGCATCAAAATTCCTCAGGAGGGGGGAGTTACATTGGTGTAAGCTGACCATCCAATTGGCCGCTTTTCCTTCCAAAGAAAGTAAAACCATTCGCACCTTCATTTCATCTGTTTCTAAATCGGGCCCATAAATTTCCATAAAATTCCAAATCTGTATAACAAAGAGACCCAGGTCCCTGGGATTTCCATTATATTTTACTGGCAAGGGAGGGACTTTTGCCATTCTGCGTCTTCTTGGGGGCCCCCCTACTCTGGCAGCAGCTCTGGCTGGGGGGGGAGCTGTTTCTGGGTTTGTTTGCTCCCATCCCCCCTCGGCCTCTTCACCTTCCCTAAATTTTTGCATAGAGTACCTTTGTTCAAATTCTTCCGTTTGCTCTCTTTCCCAGGACCTCCACTCGGTCATGGCTTCTTCCCAGTCGGCTGGTTTTTTCTTTTGTTTTCTCCTGGTAACTCCAGCATCCAAAATCTCACTATCCTCCTTTTGCCCCACTCCTAAAGTCCATCAAGGGTGAACCGCAGGCTCCTCTATTCTTAGGCCAGCCAGCCTTTCAGGTAAAGATGGGTCTACAGTTTCCCTTTCAGTCTCCTCTTCATCGCTCACTCACAATGACATTTTCTTTGTTCCTTCTTGTGAGTACAACCCCCACGGTAGGTTGAAACCTCCTGGTGGGGTGTGAGTGAGTCTTCGCTTACTGTCAGCACCTCTTCATTGAGTACCGTATATACTCGAGTATAGGCCGACCCGAATATAAGCCGAGGCACCTAATTTTACCACAAAAAAAACTGGAAAAGTTATTGACTCGAGTATAAGCCTAGGGTGGGAAATGCAGCAGCTACCGGTAAATTTCAAAAATAAAAATAGATACCAATAATGTTTTTGAATATTTATTTCAAAGAAAAACAGCAAACTAGCGGTGTATTCAATGAAATACTTCACTCACCTCATGATGCTGATGTCCCGCTGTGATGATGATGTCCCGTGCAGCCGCGGGAGCGATGTCCCGCCTCCTATGACACACGGCACAGTGATTCCTATCATTGGATCACTGTACCAGAGGAGGTGGGACATCGCTATGTGGCTGCTTGCCATAACAAGGAGGAGGTGGGACATCGTTGCAGAGCGGCAGGAGGGGGAGGAAGGGGAATCGTAAGACAGCCCTGCATTACATTAGAACGTGAGGAGGGGGGATGGTGCGGTGCGCGCTGCGCGGCAAACTGACACAGAGGGAGGGGAAACTCACAGGGGCACTGGGCCATTCACGAGTGTCACCCAGCGGCATGGCCCCGCCCCTTTTTCTCCTCCATTTCGGGCAAATTTTTCACTGACTCGAGTATAAGCCGAGGCGGCTTTTTTCAGCCCAAAAAGTGGGCTGAAAAACTAGGCTTATACTCGAGTATATACAGTAATTAGGAAAGAAGACCACGAGACTCCATTGATAGAAATCAAGTGTATTTTTACTAATTATAAATGATTAGAAGCGTAGCAAAGCAAAGACTGATTATTTAGGCGCGAAAGCGAGTGATATATAAAAGAACCCATTCCCCACCCCTTGGCATCCCAGTGGCAGTCCAATCATAATTCTCCCAAGTGTCAGGTGTGAGATAACTTCGAAAATCATCACCGAGATGGAATGTCGGTGCCGTTGGCCTTGGCGGGAACCTCCTCCGCATGTGCAATCCGACAGGCAGCAGAACTCCAGAATCTTCCTCCAGCACAATTAGTAAACCCCTCCCAAATACCATGCCCCCCCTCCCCATTTCAATGGCAGCCGAAGCAGCAGCAAAGCAGAGGCTGACAACTAATTTTATAGTTAGATTTAGAAATCTACTCTTTTCCTTTGTTTTCCATTAATGCAGCATCATGCTAATATAGTTCTATGTATGTAGTTAATTGGTCCTCCAATATTAAAATGTTCTATGTGCATAATATCCCTAATTTATAATAATATTAACTCTTGCTCTTTGTAGCAGACTAGGATCCTTTCATATCTATTAAATCCATTAAAATGGATTTAGGGTCAAATGAAGGTTATTGCAAGGCATCTTATTTTACTTGTGTACTGGTCCAAAATTTATTTATTTATTTGTTTATTTATCAATTAGTAGCAACATAAAATAACAATCAAGAGTACATTGGGGAGGGAGAGTTTAAGAATTAATTACCACTTGGGAGGAGGAAAAGAAAAAAGAGGGGTAAATATTAAATTACGTTTTCTCCTGTTTTCTTCTTTGTTAAAGTTTTTTTTAAGTAATCATATTTCAATTTAACATTTGCTTTAATGCAAAGTTAGATTAGGTATACATATATGCATATCTTTCTTTTCATTTTTCTTTTTTTTCTTTTTGTTTTGGTTGTTCGTTTTACCTAATTAATAATAAAGGACAAAAAAGTATACAGTATATATAACAAAATAATCTGAAGGGAAAATGGTAAATTCAAATGCATTATGTCAAATAGTTATTTTGCTTTGCTATTTTTAGGAAGTGTGACATTTGGACTGGAAAGGAACATAAAAACAATACTTGGGAAGATACTGGAAAAATAATCAAAAATAGATCTGCAAACATCTAAAAATAAATAAAATTATAACTAGAACCCAGCACAGGTTTGTTAAAAATAAATCATGCCAAACCAATCTTATTTCATTATTTGACAAAGTGACTAAATTAATAGACCAGTGAAATGCTGTGGATATAGTATATTTAGACTTCAGCAAGGTATTCAACTAAGTAGAGCACAACCTACTTCTTGGTAAACTAGAAAAATGTAGAATAGACAGCATCACCACCAGATAGATTTCTAACTGGCTGACAAACTGTACTCAATGAGTAATTCTTAATGGTACTACATCTACATGGAGGGAAGTAAGCAATGGGGTATCACAAGGTTCCATCTTAGGCCCAGTACTCTGCAATAGTTTCATAAATGATTAGTTGAAGGAATAGAAGGGGAAGTCATCAAATCTGCAGATAACACTAAGCTAGCAGAAATAGCCAATATCCCGGAAGACAAACTCAGAATCCAAAAAGATCTTGACAGACTTGAACAATGGGCCCTATCCAACAAAATGAAATTTAATGTGGAGAAAAGTAAGGTTTTACACCAGGGGAAGAGAAACCAAAGGCACAAGTACAGAGCACGCAAAACCTGGCTCAAAAAACAATAACTGTGGGATTGATCTTGGGGTCCTAGTGGCTGATCACTTAAACATGAGCCAGCAGTGTGGGGCAGCAGCCAAAGAAGCTAATACAATCCTTGGTTGCATTAACAAAGGTATAGAATAAAAACCATGTGAAGTAAGGCCACACCTGGAATACTGCATCCAGATTGGATCACCATATTGCAAAAAATGTTGAGACTTTGGGGGGGGGAAAGTGCAAAGAAGAGCATCTAAGACAATTTAAGGCCTGGAGACAAAACATGAAGAACAGTTGCAGAAATTGAGTATGGCTAGTCTAGAGAAAAGGATTAGGAGTGACATGGTAGCAGTAGTCCAGTATTTGCCACAAAGAAGAGGACCCAACTTATTTTCCAAAGCACCAGAAGGCAAGATAAGAAACAATGGAGGGAAACTAATCAAGGAGAGAAGCAAGCTGGAATTAAGGAGAAACTTTCTAACAGTGAGAACAATTAATCAATGGAAAAGCTTGCCTTCATAATTTGTTGGTGCTTCATCACTGGAGGTTTTAAAGGAAAGAATGGACAGCCACCTGTCTGAAATGGTATAGGGTCTCCTGTTGTTGGGGGCAATATGCTGTCTCTGTAAACCGCTTAGAGAGGGCTGAAAGCCCTATGAAGCTGTATATAAGTCTAACTATTGCTATTGCTCCTGCTTGAGCAAGAGGTTGGACTAGAAGACCTCCAAGGTCCCTTCCAGCTCTATTCTGATTGAAATAAATGTGCAAATTTGTATATTTAAATCCAGATGATTGATTGAGCAAGAGAAGAATACAATCTAGCTAACAATCTAATACAATCTAATTGTTTTAGAATTTAATTCTTTTTTAAAAAATGTACTGTAAGTCTCTCTTCACCCTAGATTTTTTGAACATTTTATTTTTATAATTTCAAGTTGATGTTCTTTTAAGTTATGAAAAATTATGTTTCATTAACTAACTAGATTTACAGAAAGTTATTACTAATTACTAGTAATATATTATGTATGGATAGATCAGTATCACAATGATAGATCCGCTCTACAACTGCTGTCACTGGGCTACATTATTTTTCTAAATTTCTTCTGTAAACATCCATGTTATCCTGTGGAGTGCTGATTTACCACCAGCTTATCAGGTACTTAGGAGCTAAGGACTTGGCAAGGAAACAATAGGCAATGGATTAATATCAAGCCATCAACACTCCAATCAACCAATAAGAAGCTACACCCAACCAGGCACCACATAAATAGAACAAGTAGAATAGTCACACATTTCAGTAAATAGAAGTTCTCTTAGGATGGGCTCCAGCATGAGTCCAAAAGCTTGGAAGAATAAACTTCTGGTCTGGTTAACCGAACAAGATTGGATCCTGCAATATTATCCTGGGATACGTATATTTGCTTTCAAACTTCTTCTAAACCTCTCTCTGGAGAGCAATAATCTGGAACATGCACATTCAATTTGGATCAAAAGTGTCAACCTTTATTTGTGTTTTATACATTTCAGAATTGATCCTCACCCTTTCTTTGAAATTAGGGCATTTTATATAAGGGGTGGAGATGATTTTCCTATGTTGGCTGAAATTTAATTTTCATCCCTAAAGCACATCAGTACCCACTTATTGATAAGCTTTCGAGGTGGACCTGATACCAACTACTTAGCATCAAAATGTAGCCAGAATGTAGCTATCCCATAACTGTATAACCCTAACCCTAAAATCAAATATAATATTCAGATGACTGATAAAATCAGTTCAAATAAACTAATTAACAAATCAACAGAGGATGTCCATAAAATTGCAATTATTCAGATAATATTTTATCCCAAACTTTCTTAAAAGAACTCAAGCTAGATTTTGTTTTCTTCTATCCTCCTAAGAATATTTTGAAGCAGCTTTATTATGTTACTATATTAAAAAAAAAACCTGTTACAGAGGCAACCTTGTATCTAAAAAGGAATTTGAACCCTATACTCTTTCAATGTTGAATATTCTAACCATTGCAAAATCTTCCTTCTTAAAAATGTCACCATCTGATCTTTCATATGAATATTACGATTACAGAAATAACACAATTATAATTAATATACAGAGTGCTTGTGGTGGGCAGGGGTTGTCTTAAACATTGTGGTTGCTGCTGGGAAAATGTGCCGTTCAGTGTATATTTCCACACTAATTATGTGTAAAATTGAATAAAACACTATTTTGGCGCTTTGGTTGTATGTCTCAAGAAGGTACCAGTTTGTATTTAGAGACTTAGAAGGAGTATATTCTACCTTATGGCAATGTCCATCTAGATAGGTCAACAACATTCTAATATTCTAACTTACTGACAAAATGCGATGTGTGCATTGCATTGCGACGGGTTACATCACTGGTCATAACATGATGTAACCCAACGCAGCATGATGTAAGCATCGTGATACATTGGAAGTTTAAAGAAACAATTAAAATATAACATTTAAATTGTAGCTTAGGAAACTTTATTTCTTTTTGTTATTATTGGCATGCGGGGTTTTAACAAATACACAGCATTTAATAATGCAGTTCTGAAAATGATTATAAATATATGTTGATTTCAGAAATTATGAAAAATGATTTTTAATGGTTAGCTGATTGTGAGGGCTGATAAACTATATTGAAGTGTGTTACAATGCTTATAAAAGTGGATATTGTTATATAAATAATCAACTTGTTTTATAAAGTAGATTATCAGATGGAATTAATGTTTTTATGATACTAATCATCATATGGCTGAATGTGCTGCTTGTCATATAATTGAATATCAAAGCACTGCTTCTTAATAGTGGTAATGTACCCTAAAGCTTTTCTCCAGTTCAATTAAGCCATGTTGAGTTGATCTCAATAGACCTCAATCGTGTTTGAGAGTCACTCACAGAAGGGTCTGGGGACAATTCTTCATGGCTACACGACCCTGTCCATTTCACCCTGGATTGAGCTACCATGGCTCTTTGTCCACGGCTGGTCCTCCACTGCTGATATACTGCCACCACAACTTCTTTTTTGCTTCTCCGAGGCTGCCAATTGTGGCCGATGCATTGCAACCCAAATCTTCACAGCCAATTCCCCTCATAGACAATTAAATATGCCTCACATTCACCAGCAGCGTTTGGATGGCAAAGTGAGGGGATGAGAGAGAGGCTTTACCAGCAGCCTTTGGATTGTGTGTGTGTGTGTGGGTGGTGGTGGTGGTTACAGAGAGCCTTTGTCAGTAGCATTTGGATAGTGCATGGTGAGACATAAAGAGAGTGACTGAAATCTACTATTCTTATTATCAGGATCTATTACCTACTTTTCTAGTGAGAGACACACACCAACATGCACACCACTTCCATGGGTTTCAATTAAACATTAATGTTTAATATTTCATTTGTTTGTTTGGCTGGGATGAATTTAGGGGTTGGCCCATGGAAGAGTGTGTGTGTGTGTGTGTGTGTCTTGCTGAAAAAGTAGGTTTCAGGTTGCTGCTGGCTTACTTTAAAATGATTCACAATTTCCCTTTTTTCTTTCTTTCTGGCTTCCTTTTCATCAAAGTTCAGCAGTTGTGGCCATGTCAATCTATCAGATTTTGGTAGCCAAGTAACTGGGATGCTCTCTCTCTCTCTCTCTCTCTCTCTCTCTCTCTCTCTCTCTCTCTCTCTCTCTCACTCACACACACACACACACACACACACACACACACACACCTTTCTCTCTCACACACACACCATTTTGGAGCTATGGCTGTGATTTAGCACAACAAGAGAAGTCCCCTTTATTCTCCCATCCCCTGCCAACTTCTCAGGTGAGATCTTCGCTGAGATAGACTCCCAGAAATTTAAAGGAGGAAACTCTCACCACGCACACACCCTCGATGTAAAGTGGGGCAGGGGCCTCTCTCTAGTTTAACACCATCTTCTTTGTCTTGCTGATGTTCAAGTGCAGGTTGTTTTGTAAGCAGCATGTGAATAGTTTTTGAACCTCCCCCATGTACGCTGTTTCATCTCCACCTGTAATAAGACCCAATACGGTGGTATCATCTGTGAACTTAATGATCACAGTGGATTGGTCAGACGATACACAATCATGTGTGTACAGTGAATACAGGTAGGGACTGAGCACAAAACCCAGTGGGGAGCCACTGCTAAGCTTCAGGGAGGTGGATATGACAGACCCAACCCTTGCTGTTTGTGGCCAGTCCCTCAGAAAGTCTTTGATCCACTTGCAGATGGAAGAGGGAAAATCCAAGTCAGTCAGCTTTTTGATAAGGATGCTTGGCAGAATGGTATTGAAGGCCAAGCTATAATCTATGAAAAGCACCTGACATAATTTACGGGTTTCTCCAGATGGCTTGCTACAGAATGTAAAGCAGTAGCTATGGCGTTGTCTGCCGAACCTATTCCCCCTGTAGACAAACTGATGTTTGTCAAAGTCTGGTGGGAGACATGTCCTAAAGTGTTGGATGCGATTTCTCCGCGGGTCGCCCATGAGGCCAATGATGAAGGAAGACACGGACACAAGTCTTCTCGGGATGAGACGACCCAGAGCAGAGTCCGGAGGCCTCTTTTATTGAGTATACATAAAGGAAGGGTTTAGTTTAGAGTTTAGAGTAATGTATTTATATGCCGCCCTTTTCCCTGGGGGGACTCAGGGCGGCTTACAACTCAAAGGGGGGGGGGAAACAAACAATTAACACATAAGACAGTACATCATTAAAAGCACAACATTCATACTATTCGGGTGGGTTACAGTCTTTAACCCCAGGCCTGACGGGATAGCCAGATTTTAAGGACTGTGCGGAAGGTCTGGAGGGTGGTGAGGGTACGAATCTCCACGGGGAGATCGTTCCATAGGGTCGGAGCTGCCATCGAGAAGGCTCTCCTCCGCGTAGTTGCCAGTCGACATTGACCGGCAGATGGGACTCGGAGGAGGCCTAATCTATGGGATCTAATTGGTCGGGTGGAGGTAATTGGCAGTAGGCGGTCTCTCAAGTACCCAGATCCACTACCATGAAGGGCTTTGTGGGTGACAAGTAGCACCTTGAAGCGTACCCGGAGATCGACCGGTAGCCAGTGCAGCTCGCGGAGGATAGGTGTTATGTGGGCGAAGCGAGGTACACCCACAATCGCTCACGTGGCCGCATTCTGGACTAGCTGAAGTCGCCAAATACTCTTCAAGGGCAGCCCCATGTAGAGCACATTGCAGGGTGGAGTTGCAAGGTCTATGTAGGCCAATCATGGTTGTACAAGTCTATGGTATATGGTAAATCATCTATTTGCCACACAAACCTCTGACCCTAGTAAAGCTTATAGTCAGCAGATAAATCTTTTACTGGCACACAAACTTCTGACCCCATAATGCTCAGAGTCAGCAAGTTGTAACCTCTGCCCTACATAATGCTTAAAGTCATCAAGTTGTAACCTCTGCCCTACATAATGCTTAAAGTCAGCAAGTTGTGTTACTGACCTTATGGCATAGTAAATCATTACTGCTGTTGTATACGTGTTCCAGCATACCTATGCATGCCTGCACTGATGCTACAACATCTCCTCCTTTGTTTTAAATTTTGAGGAGTCAGAAAGGAGTATCGTCTTCCTCTGGTCTGTCATCAGAGAGGGCCGTTAGCAGGGCTTTGTGTTGCGAATCAAAGGTTGCTGTGTTAATGTTTTTGCTCTGTGTCATACTTTCTACTGTGGACTGAATGATGCTTCAGAGCACTGGGATTAAGCAGAGCAAAAGGAGAAACCCTAGGAGCGCCATGCCTACCATGAAGGCGGCTTGCTTCCAATTGCGAAAAATTCCTCCCAGGAAACCTGCATCATCCGGTAATCCTGTCCATTTTTGCACGGGTACGTGTACCAATTTCTGCAAGTCCGTGGTGAGATCGGCCACTACCTTGCCAGTTTCATCAATTTGAAGACAGCAATTTGTAAAATTAAATTTCCCACATACCCCCCCTCCTTAGCCAGTAAATAGTCTAAAGCTAGATGATTTTGATAAACCGCAGTACGTAACTTATCTTGCGCTGTAGCTATAGCAGTGAGTGCCCTATCAATACAATTTCCGGCTAATTCTAAGACAGCTTGCAATCGTATAATCCTATTAAGCATATATATAGGGGTGCGGTACCCATAAGAGCCGTCCTCTGCCCAGGTGGCGGGGTCATAATACGCTATGATGCGCTCTGGTGGCCATTCATCATCTTTCCATGACCCCACCCGGACGCCCCCAAATCCTCCCGTTTGGTCTACTGCTCTGCTCTCTTATTGCGCCAATCATCGTAAACCAGGATGCCCAAATCCTGCCTAACGGTTAGAGGTAGCAAGAAAAAGGATGGTTTAATCCAGGCCAGGATACAGGAACCTCCCCAGTCAGGGGGAAGGTATTCATAGGCGAAATTCCCACAAACCCAGTACATGGGAGCTATCCAGTTATGGTGGGAGGAGGACAGGTAGGAGAAGATGGAAGCATTTAACTGGGGGGGGGGGGGTTGAGTGATATTGGTGGGAGAAGCCCAGGTGGAATTGTTCCATTGTCCTTTGAAGAGTAGGTTGCCGACGGCTATAGAGCCATTGCGGAAGTAACAGTTAGTGCCTATGATGTTGGTGGTAAGAGTCCAGGTGGTGTCAGAAACTTGTGGCCTGATGGTGATGTTGCCGGATCGGGACAAATTGTTGAGTAACACTGGGTCGGCTTCCAGGGCTTCCCAAGGCCATTGTTTCCCCATATTAGTGCCTCTGCAAATGAAGCAGTTCCTGACACCTAATGTCTGGGCTATTTCAGTGGCAAATTCAAGGAAAAGGTTCCGAGCCTTTTCTGACACGATGGGTTTGGAGTGGGTTTCAAGTTTCTCTATAGTGTCATATACTGACCACTGGATGTGCCTTTGCTCTTTAAGACTGTCAACTCGGACGGTAATGTACGTGAGGGGATCTTTTCCTGTCCCATCGATCCCAAGACCATAGGCATCAATCTTCGGATGGTCCTTGGGAAAGGTGAGTGATACTCTGTTGCTATTGGGCAGGCGGCGGAAAGAGTCAACAGTGCGTTTGACAGTGTTCAAAGGGTTGTAGCACCCTCAGTAGCCGCCACCAGTGTAATCACAAACTCCGCGCCAAATGGTCTTCTCTGGGTCTCCCCATGATGCGCAGGGGTGAAGAAGGTATTCAGGGGGGGTTGGCATGTTACGGGTGCAGTTGGTACGGCGGAGGCGCGTCCGACAGCAGGTGGGTGGTATGGGCGGACCCCTCACCCCGGAACCCATATGGTGGTGTTACCATGTTGTACTGCTGCGTAGCCTCTTCCCCAAGCAAGGAGCTTCGGGGTTCCTTTCCAGTCAGATACAGGGGGCTGATGGAAGTAAACAAGAGGTCTCATTGGGTCCGTTGTTGGCGTAGTGAAATGTCGTTCCGCCGCTGTCGTGGGAGGGACTCCCGTTACATTTAAGAAATTAATGGTGTGAAGGCATAAGTTGAGAAAATTTTGGATGGCCGGTAAATTTGGAGGATTTAAAGACCCTTCGCCGGCGAGATGACAGTTCAGGGCAATTTTTAAGGTCTGATTAGCCCGTTCAATCACTGCCTGCCCTTGCCTATTATAGGGTATGCCGAATTTGTGGATGGTGCCCCATTTCTTAAGAAAGGCAGCAAAGGCCGAGCTTGTGTAAGCCGGCCCATTGTCGGTTTTTAATTCCTCAGGGCAACCAAGCACCGAGAAGGTACGTAGGCAGTGATTAATGACATGTTTAACAGTTTCCCCTCTCTGGGGAGAAGCCATGATAAAGCCTGAATAGGTGTCAATGGTAACATGCAAGTAGCACCAGGGTTTGAATAGGTCAAACCGGGTGACATCCATCTGCCATAACTTGCATGCCTTCGTCCCTCTGGGGTTTACCCCCAGGGGGAGGCTATGACCTTGCTTGCTGCATGTGGGGCATTGTTGAAGAATCACAGCAGCTTCAATTGTGGAGAGTCCGAATTGTCTCATTAGTGCCTTTTTATTCTGATGAAAGTATGCATGGCTCTCCCATGGGGTAGATTGTGAAAGGGTAAAAACCTCTGCTGACGGAAAAAGAGCGGAGGCTGCAGCATCAGCCCGTTCGTTGCCCATCGTAAGGGGCCCAGGGAACGGCTGATGGCTGCAAATATGCGCCACGAAAAAGGAGTGGTGACGAGTAGCTATAAGCTGTTGCAGTGCTAAGAAAAGACTTAATAGAGCAGGGTCAGTGGAAGGGGAAATATAGGCTTCATGGATAGTCTTTACGACCTGCGTAATGTAAAGGCTGTCCAGTATGAGGTTAAAAGGCACAGAGGAAAAGTGTTGAAAGGCAAGAATAGCAGCTGAGAGTTCTGAGCGCTGTGCACTGGTTTGGGGACCAGTTGTCCTGGTAACCCAAGAGCCGTTTTGCAGCCAGGCGCAAGCTCTGTGAGTCTTTCCCCCATCCGCAAAGACGGTGGGGTCGGAAGGCAAAGGAGCGGACAAGCAAGGCCGTGAGACAGAGATCAGAAGTTGTATTAAGAGTTTTAAGCGAAAATCGCTCGGGGAGTGACATGAGACAGTCCCACACCACTCATTTGTTGCCCATTGCAAAGGTTCAGAAGTGGTCAAGTATTGCTCCCATGCGTGAAATGGGAAAGGAATATATATTACAGTTGGCTCTTTTGCAATCATCAATTTAGAGCGGAGACGGCCCTTTATTACCAGTTGATCAATTTGATCAATTTTAGGCACTATAGTGTTTCTTGGAGTGTGAGCTAGATGTAGCCACTCCACTATTAGTGCCTTAGTGTCAATTTTTTGGATGAGCGCTCCTGTGGGCCGCAATGGGGTATTTAAAATAACCAATTCAAGCGGTGTGTTGTCCACGCAACAGTCCACCCAATTTTTGCTAATCGCTTCCTGGACCAGCTGTAAGGATGCAAGTTGGTCTTCTCCCAGCTCAATTTTGTCAGCGGGGTGCTTCCCCCCACTGAGCGCAGCAAATAAGGGGGTCAACTGGCTTGTGGTGAGCCCCATATAGGGGCATGCCCAATTGATTGTTCCCAGATATTGTTGTAATTGCACCAGGGTGGTAACCCTGGGGAGAGCAATCCTGGATAATGTGGGAACTGACCTGGCCAGTGACAGGCGGTGACCCAGGTATGAGAACGGTGAAGTGGTTTGAATTTTTTCAGGGGCGACTGTCAATCCCCCCCGTTCGAGAATGCTGGCGAGCTCTGGGAAAATGGCCTCGACTGAGCCCTTTGGGCCGGGGGCCGCCACCAGGATGTCATCCATGTAGTGGTACACCAACAGTTGGGGGTACAATTCCCGGAAGGGCAACAGGATTTGATGCACGTAATGCTGGCACATAGTGGGGCTGTTAAGCATTCCCTGGGGAAGGACAGTCCACTGGTAACGAGCATTAGGCATGGAATTATTTGGCTCAAGAAGAGTAAATGCAAAGAGTTGCCTATCTTTAGGACGTAGAGGGATAGAGAAAAAGCAGTCCTTAAGATCAATGACCATGAGATCGTAACTTTGGGGTATTAGATTGGGGTTGGGTAGCCCACACTGCAGGGGGCCCATAGGCTGTATGACCTTATTAATAGCCCGCAGGTCTTGTAACAAGCGCCATCTGCCGGATTTTTTCTTTAGCACAAATACCGGAGTGTTATACGGACTAATGGAGGGTTCCAAGTGCCCTGCCTGTAATTGTTCCTCAACGAGGATTTTTAAGGCGTGTGATTTTTCCAAAGGCAACGGCCATTGATCTACCCAGACTGCTGTTGAAGAGGTAAGGGTAAGGCGGAGAGGAGAAGGCAGAGTCATTCAATAGTGAGAGTGGTAGTTAACTGAGACATCAGGTCTCGTCCCCATAGGTTGACGTGGAGAGGCAGAACAACAGGTTTAAGATAAATTACAGAGGAGGTGTTAGCAGAGGATACGGTGAGCCAATGGCGGCTGGTGCGGGCGGGCTGGGATCCCCCCACCCTTTTCACCGGGGGGGAAGGTTCAGTGTCCCAGTCTGCAGGCCATTCCTCCGAGCGAATGACAGTAACATCCGCTCCCGTGTCAAGCAGGCCAGTAAAAGGTCGGTCATTAAGCAAGAAGGTAGCAAATGGCTTAGCCGCTTTTACGGTCTGTTCAATAGCAAAAAGCTCCGGGTTAGGGTATTGCATAGCCGGGGTGATAGGGATAGCATGAGCAACCAATTGGCCCGCCGAAATAGTCAAAGGAGTGTTAATAGTAAAGATAAACCCGATGGAGGTAAGATCCTTTGGGTCAGTTAGAAAAGGGGAAGCCAAAATGCCCTGGGTAACAAAGTCCCTATCGGGGAAAACCAAAAGCGGTAGCAAAGGCAGCGGAGAATCAGAGCATAGCGGCAGGAAATAATTATGACCCGACAGACTGACAGAGATAGTTTCCGAGGCCTTAAGGGGTAATCGCTGTGGAGTGGGTTCAGCCTTTGTAGTGGGGCTAGCTGAAGGCCCCACATCTAGTTTCCCTGGCCCGCGCTTGGTATTGGATTGGATCTGCATTGATTTGCCCAATGGTAACCCTTTTTGCATCGGGGGCAGACCGTTCTGGGTTTAGTTCCTTCGTCACGGCGAGCGCCCGCCCCCCTGGCCGTGGGGTTTTGTTGTTGACGTGGCGCTCGACATTGACTACAGAAGTGGCCAGGCTTCCCACAATTGAAGCAGTTTCCGTTCCTGCTTGTTGTTTGCAATGCTGCCGCAAGAGCCTCCATTTGGTATGCCTAGGTCCCAACCACTCGGCATGCTTTGATAAAGTCGGCCAGGGTGGAAGCAGGGTTGGCAGCAATGGGCCGGAGGACTCCCTGACAGTCACAGTTAGCATTTTCCATGGCCAATTTCAACATCAACTCAGCTCGGGCCTCTACGTTGTCAATCTGTCAGGTCAATGCTTTTTGCAACCTGTCAATGAACTCCGGGTAAGGTTCGTTTGCACCTTGCATTATTTTTGAGAAAGACTTTGTGGGGCCGCCTACGTCGTCCACCTTTTCCAAGGCGGCTGCCGCAGCTTGCCCCAACAAGTCCAGTGCTTCACGAGGGGCGGTAGCTTGTAAGGGACCGGTATCAAAACCGGCGTTCCCCCTAAGATGCCCCGCAGTCACATTTTGCGGGAGAGGGCCCCTTGCTACAATTTTGTTAACCTCCCTGTGGTATTCAGAATTCCATATAGCGAATTGAGATGGAGTGAGTATCATGCCAAATAGCAATTGCCAATCTGCTAGCACCATGGGGGGGGCAGTCAACAGACTTCTAACTAAACCCCTGGTGTACAGGGATTGCACGCCATACAGAGTAGCGGCGTTTTTAAGTGTCTTAACAGTTTTAAAAGAAATGGCTTTGTAAACCAGGACCTGGGGTCCCTGTGGATTAGCCTGGTTAGGCGTGTACTCTACAGGGAGGCAATGCTGAGCCAGATCCATTTCCCCTTCTTGTGCCATTTCCAAAGCATCGGCAAAAACGCTCCGCCAAGGCATAGGGCAATGTAGCGATGGTGGAGGGGGAGAGGGATTTTCTGGGGCGGTTGGCACAAAATGAATTTCAGGGCCTTCGTATGGCGGCGGGGCTGCGGGGGGTAATGGGGGCGGCAAAGGCTTCACAGCCTCTGTGACCGTGACCAGACCCTCCTCGTGAATTTGGAGGCATTTGATAAGCAAATGCCATGTTGTTAAAACGCCCGGAGGGGCTCAGGGTTCCTCATGGAAGTAGGTGCCCAATTTTATCCATAAGGAGAGCTTTAAAGACCCCTTTTCCGGGTAGATTGGACAGTGATTTTTGACATAAGTCAATAAGTCAATTAAATGCTTTCGGGGGGGAACGGGAAGCGACTTGCCCGTCGCTTGAATAATTACACTAGAAGATTTACAGATATCCCGAAGTTCATGAAGGTGCGCTACCTGTTCCTTCGAGAAACCCAACCCCATACTCACGAAATGAGAGGGTGCTTCATTCGCCGATGGCCGTCCCTGGGTGCGAGGCTTTCCCAGCCGGGGGTGAGATGACGCGGATCATGTTGGGGTCACCAGATGTGATTTCTCCGCGGGTCGCCCATGAGGCCAATGATGAAGGAAGACACGGACACGAGTTCCCTCGGGATGAGACGACCCAGAGCAGAGTCCGGAGGCCTCTTTTATTGAGTATACACAAAGGAAGGGTGGAGTTGCAAGGTCTATGTAGGCCAATCATGGTTGTACAAGTCTATGGTATATGGTAAATCATCTATTTGCCACACAAACCTCTGACCCTAGTAAAGCTCATAGTCAGCAGGTAAATCTTTTACTGGCACACAAACTTCTGACCCCATAATGCTCAGAGTCAGCAAGTTGTAACCTCTGCCCTACATAATGCTTAAAGTCAGCAAGTTGTGTTACTGACCTTATGGTATAGTAAATCATTACTGCTGATGTATACATGTTCCAGCATACCTATGCATGCCTGCACTTATGCTACAACAGTTGGAGACCGATCTCTCGAAGCATTTCAGAACTACAGACATTAGTGCCATTGGTTTCTAGTCATTTAGGCAGTTAATTGCTGTTTTCTTTGGGACTGTGGCAATAGTGGCTGCTTACAAGCATGATGAAACATTGGCTGTTTGCAGGGAGATGTTAAAAATCCTTGTCAGGACCCCTGCTAATTGATCAGCACAATTCTTTACCACTATCCCCAGCACGTCATATGGACTTGCAGCTTTGCTAGGATTCACAGTCTTCAATATAGCTCTCACTTGGTGTTGGTAAGGAGTGAGTGGCTGGGAATCAGAAGGCTGGTGGGCAGAGGCTATGGGGTCTGGTCTTTTCACCTTGTAGCAGGTGAAGAAGTTGTTCAACTCCTCTACAACGAGGCATCAGTGTTGACCATGTTCATCATGTTGCCCTTATGATTAGTTAGATGTTGCAGTCCCTGCCACACTTTCTTCAGGTTGTTGTTTGCTAGATGGTTCTCCACCTTATGTTTGTCTTGTTGTTTTGCCCTCTTAATGCCTCTTCTGAGGTTTGCCCTGCCTATCTTTATATATCACTGTCCCCTGCCTTAAAGACAGAATCCCTGGCTCTCAGAAGCAACTGTACCTTGGCAATCATCCAGGGTTTGAAATTCCCATAGACTCTGATGTGCCTGTCCACTGTTACGTTGTCAGTGCAAACTTTGATATATGAGAATACGGTATCGGTGTATTCATGCAGGTCTTGATGTTCTATATACATCTATATTTCTCAGCATTGAGGACACCATTGATCCTGTCCAAAACTCCAACTCCATTTTCAGAAATGCAGCTGCAAACTTGCAAGGAACACCCCCCACACTTCACTGTTGCTTGCAGACACTCACTATTGTACTGCTCCCCAGTCCTTTGAGGAACAAACTTGCTCCTGCTGCAGCTAAATACCTCAACTTTGACTCATAAGTTCAGAACTTCTGAACTTTTTTTTTGCACCCCAGTTCCTATGTTTTCATGCATAGTTGAGTCGCTTAACCTTGTTTCCATGTCAGAGGTATAGCTTTTAGGTCACAATTTTTCCATGAAGACCACTTCTGGCCAGAATTCTCCAGACAATAGATGGGTGTATCTGGTTCCCTCTGGTTTCTGCCAATTCTCTACTGATGGCACTGCTGGACATATTCCAATGTCAAAGAGAAGTAAGCATGATGTGTCTTTCATCTCTTCTACGTCTTCAACATGGCCTGTTTCTTTGTGCTTCTCCAAAAGAGCTTGGACAGCAGATCTTGAAACCCCAATCTGCTTTGAAATCTTTGCCTAAGAGAAAACTTATTAATGCGGTATAGCCACTTTTTGTCTTTTCCTGTGCTCAGTTTTGCCATGGTGTATGACTTGTGGCATGAAACTGTCTTCCATAATCTGACCTTGGTATAATTGTTTAATCATACACCTAACTCTAATCCTACAAAATCCCTGACTTTGTGCAAGTGTAAGAATTGATGCTGTTTTGAAGGCAAAGGGTAATACAATACAATAGCACAGTTGGAAGGGACCTTGGATGTCTTCTACCCCCTGCCTAGGTAGGAAACTCTAAACTGTTTCAGACAAATGGCTATCCAACACTTCATGTGATCTTGATTCAATCCCATAGTCACATCAAATATTGATTTGATTTAAATTTCTGTTCATTTACTTAATAAACTATTAACACTTCAATTTCTGAAAACATTCTTAATTTACAGTATTTTTGCACATCTGCCTAACACTTTTGCATAGTACTCTATGTATGTTACACACAGAGAGACAGAGTGGTACCTCCATACTTAAGTGCTTCAAAACTCATCAAATTTGGTACTCGGTGTATTTTGATGTGAAAATGTCCTGGAACTTGTTATTTCTTGGTACTCAACACACTGCAATAGGAAGAGGGGGATGGGCATTGAGAATGGACAGGAAATTGACCAAGCCAGGAAGATCACTATAAAAAGAAGTGCGGAATGGCTGTAGAGGGTGGCCAGGAATTTGGCCAGGCTGGGAAGATTGCTGACATACAGAAGAGACAGATAGGAAGTCCTTCCTGGTCAAAACACCCCCCAAATAATCACATGTTATCTCACATGGTTTCTTTGATGCATATCTTTTTTAATATTCATCATGCTTCCTGGAAGCAATTAACATTGAATACCAAGATACTATTGTGAATACACACACACACACACAGACACACACACACACACACTTATAATAACAGAATCCTACTTAACAATGAATTTCATGTGCTTATTTCTATTAACTAAGAAAAGGATTTCAAAATAATTATATTAATATTATATGAAATTTATCATGTATTCTGAACAATAAGCAGTGTAGAAATATATGCATTTCGTAAGGGTGTCTTTTTAAAATACAGATGCATGGGAAATGGGATGACAAAGACATGTGATAAACAAATAATAGAAAAATCATACTGTATTTTCTTTCTGTAAAATGATAAGGTTCTGATAATTTGAAAACAAATTAGAAATGTAATTAAATATGTGAACAGTGAGGCCTAACCAAACAATAACAATATAACTACATTAAGAATAATTATTAGATCCACAAAAATAGAATGCGGATAAATTAACAGTAATGAGAAAATGATCTCACAGTCAAAGGTTACTTTGGGAATAAAAATGAAATGAGAGACACAATAAAAATTAAATATTAAATATTAGTTATACTACTAGCTGCACAATTCATTGATTACTAAACAGTACTAATAAAAGACTATGCAATCTCTGATTTTTGAGCAATAAATAGTATATAACAAAAGATAAATAAACATTATCAGGCTATTAAAGCACAATTAAAAATGCTGTAAAAGCATGTTTGGCACACATATTAATAGAAACTGCTTAAGAAGCCCATTATGGTTTGTTTGTTTGTTTGTTTATTTGAGTATTATTGTATTTTCTAAAGAAAATCACAGTATAATTTTATCTACAACAGGGTAAATTAAAATTCATCTCATTTTATAACAGATTTATATAGACAGAAAGAGACAGACAGACTAATCAACAAAAAGACACAGACTCATTTTTCATTTTCCTAAAAGAATTTCTACATGATTAAGCAAAGAAAAGTAGGAAAGAAATGATAAATTAATGTACAAATTGTAAAAATGAATTGGCCCTCTAATGTTAAATTTTGAAGTGTTGGCTCCCAATGCAACAATGTGTATATACTACACAAAAATAGTAGCTCTACACCACACTAAGATGGTTGATTAGAAAACATGTCTTTAGTTCGGGGCATACTGGTTACCTGGACTAAACTTTCTGGATATTGGATGCAATTACGTCTCAACTTTAGCTTTGATCCTGATATCCCATATCCTTTTATTTATAAAAAGCAACTGGGATCTTTAGAACAAAGGAGTCAGTTGACTTTTTCCCTGCAGTTTCTGGTTTGTCTCTCTCCTGTCACTTTATAGGCTTTTTCAACCCCAGTTCTAAGCTGCTTATTTAGCTTTGTCAGATTCACTCTATGATAAAAGCATACACACAAATCAGTATTGAAACTGGAGTGCCTTATCTCACTCAATAAAAGAAGGATAATCCATCATAGACAATCTTCACTTTGAAAAAAGCACAATAGCTGTAGTTTCCTAGTAGTCTCCAAATTTCCTGAAGGTCATTTTAATAGCTTGCTTGCTTATTGGTTTGTTTGCTTGTTTGACTAATATTAGCTGTCCATCTTATGCACCATACCCACGGGTGGCTTTCAGACAATAATTAAAACAAAAGAAAAAGTAAAATCAGGAGTATCCAATGACATACATATCAAATAACACTGGTGTCTGTATATCCAGTCTGTTCCAACCATGTTAATGAAGGGAAAGTTCTTTATAAGCAAGTATTTCTGATTGAATGTATGTTTTCATAGCTGCTATTTATTGAGGAAATGTTTCTCAGTAATGGTATAGAAGATAATGAATATACCATGTCACTATTCCCACTGCCAGATTCCTCTGAGCAGAACTGAAAGCACTCTCTGTGATTGCTGGTAATCAGGGCCGAACTGGATTGTACTTAAAAATCCTGAAACTGAAATTGCAATCCCCATGCTTTAAAAAAATGTTTCAGTCCCATATTGCATTATCCTCTTATTTGGATTTGTTTTAAAAATGAATGTTTTTACTCCCTTTTATTATGCTCATATGTATTTTCATAGTGATCCAAAGACTTAAATAGTCTCAGCAAGAATTTTTTTTTCTGATCAGAGGTAAAGTCAAAATACTTTAATGAATGGCAAAAATAAAATTATGATTGAACACAGTGCTATTTCTGAACAAATTGATTTTGATTTATTGGATTTTATTTTTATTTCAGTATAAAATATTTGGAAAGTCTTCAGGTGTTGAATACTGTTGCCAACTTATACAACAAAAATATTATACAATGCCTATCTTCTACATAAGAGTAAAGCATTTTATATTATTAAAAATAATAACAATAGCACTTGGACCTATATACCACCCCATGGTGCTTAACAGCATTCTCTGGATGGTCTACAAAGTCACCATATTGCCCCAATATGGGTCTTCATTTTACCAACCTTCGAAGGATGGAGGGTTGAGTCTACTTTGAACTCCATCAGGATTGAACTCCAGGATGTAGGCAGAGTTTGCCTGCAATTCTGCATTCTAAGCATTGCACCGCCAGTAAATCATTTACCTATTTATATATTCCACATTCATTTTCCTTTACATGTTTTTAATGTTGGCATTGTTTTTATGTTGATGTGTGGCACTAAAGCAGTCCATTCATGTAATCTCTTTGATAATATAGAAATGAAATTCTATGAAAAGGCTATATGAGGCAGATAGGATTCAGATTTTTTGCTACATGAAAGTCTCTTTGGTTCAAGATTAAAGTTTAAAATGTACACACAGAGATAAATCCATCTATAAGAAGACAGAATAAGGATGGGTGTTTTGACTGAAAGCTTTAACAAAGATATAAAGCATTAGATTGGAAGAAATTGTCATAATTACCTATCAAAGGCTATAGTTTAGTTTTGAAATGTTTCAATACAATAGAATTATACAATATTCTCCACCTTATGTAAGGTGCTGTTTTTAGGGGATTGGTTGCACGTGATTGTGTTTTGGTTATCATAGTTAAGTCACATCTTTTCAAAACAAAGTGCATTAATCATGTGAATTCAATTCATTCATATTCAGATGTGTTTCTGTCTAAAATCAGCTTTGTAAAATAGATTTTGACCTACAAGTTGTTGATACAATAGCTAATAAACTGTCTATGATTTTTTTTATTATTTTCAAATACTGTAGGTTTGCCATGAAATTAGGATGGCAACTTCTTGTAGTTCTTGGGATCCAAGTTCAGTGTGGTTAGGGTTAAAACGTATATTGAATAACTGATATTGAATTTCATAGGTGTTTTCATCATGTCTCCATATCTTAAATAGCTTTCATAAAAGTCCATTTGATCTATCACGTACTGAAAATTGAACTCTTAATGTGAAAAATAAATATATACATATCTTTTACCAATCACATTTAATCAAACTAATGGCACTAACACAAGATAAACAGTTTTTCCTCACTAGCATTTTTAAAAAATTGTTGGGATATTTTTAGATTTATGTTTCTATGGAATTTGCAACCATTATTTTTCCAGTACAAATGTTGACTTTTTTGTGTGTATTACATTTTTTTCTTTTGCAATTTCCGGATCGTTTCTTTAAATTTTGGGGAATTTGCCATTTTCAAATTATCTTTTTTCCCTTTATTCTCCTGCTCCCTCTGAACCTAGGAGCCAACACAAAGAAAAGCGCAGATGATATAACCAGTACTGATCATGGGGAAGATGAAGGTATTTTTGTTGTTTTTTTCCCCCCAAAAATGCAGTCCTGATATGCATGAACATAAAAATTTTCCCCTCCTTTATTTAATCACACACATTTTGGTGTGGTGTTTTATTTTTGTCTTATCTAAAATCCACCTTCCTTTTTTTCTAAAACACAAATTAGCATTTAGATTACTGCAATTCCTATTTGAGATAAGAGTTCAAATTATCTATAATATCTGTGAACTGAGTAGCATAAATGTTATTTACAATCAAATGCTTATTCCAATTCCCAACTTTTAAGTGGGAAGAAAAGAAATGGAACCGAAACCTTGCATGTTCTGTATATTTTCTTTTCCCTTTTAGTAGCTTGTAAATTCACCTTCACATTATTTTTCTTCTCTTTCTGTTATATTGGATGCAATTTCACTTCCCTTGGGGTTTTTTTTTCTTTTCTTTTTCTTATCTTCAATATGTAAACAAGTCAAGGAAATTCAGGGATGCTTTCTAACTTGCTTTGTTTTATTTTTTTAAAGTTTCCTTCTTTTGCATGTAATTGGGGCAAAATTGCCTCCACCATTTATTCCCGCATTTCTCTTGAAAAAATATTTTGTGAGTTTATACAATAGTCAACAAATGATAGGTGTCCTATTTGGGATTCTATCACTTGCATGTTATTGTAAAATTGCAAGTAAACCTATTTCTGTAAATATTTTAATAGAATCTTTGGGATGTTATGAGTACAGCTGCTCAGGCAGTATCAGCCCTGAGAAACTGGTAGGGGTGTGTTTGTGTGTATTCTTTAAATTACTTGATAATAATCAACTGCAAAGGATTTGGAACTTTCCTAAGGATTTAGTTAATTCTTGCAGACCACTATATTGTACTATGCAAAAATGCCTTTCTCTAAGTAAAATAAGTCAGAAAGTTATATACATTATAGTAGGCTAGGCTTATTTTTTTTACCTGCATACTTTTTCAAATTTCTGTAAAAAAAGTAATCCAGCCAAAACCTTTCTAAAATATATCTCTTTGGTATATTTTGATGGTTTTACAGACTTAGAATAAACATGGCCAACATTACATTTCATGATAGAAATTTGCACTGAGTGGCATTGTAAAAGTACCAGTATTTTCTATCTATAGTTATCTTTCCATGGAATGATTAGTTGAGATATGAAGCGTGCAGAGGATCTATGAGAAATTAGGATTGAAACTTGTACCATAAATGTAAAATTAAGGGAAATACCCATTTGTATTAGGAATGTGTACTTTTGACATCTTCTCTTGGTATGGTCTTGTTTTACGACTGTCACCTGATTTTTTTCCTCAATTTTCATATCTGATACATTCTACACCTATATATTAATTTGTCTTTCTATTCAATTCCATTCAGAAATGTGTATAGTATGGTGGGATCACCTTTTAATCTCCTGTTTCTCAAGATACAAAATGATTCCTATTTTTTAGAAATGTAGCTGCTAAAATATCTGTTTTTTGGGTAATGCAACAGTTATCTTATTTTTCCTTGCAGTCTTCAAGTATTTTCAAATAATGAAACTAGATGTTTATTTCATATTCAAATATAGGCTTGTGTGATCCAAGGAACAACTTAATTTTCCAGAGGAGGGGGAGGGAGTGGTCACGTGTGGGTTTTATCTTAGCCTGATTGGTCCCAAAGACTGAGAGCAAAGCTTTAAATACTGGTGCCTTCCAATCCTGCCCCAGATTCTCTCAGTCTTTGGTCCAAACACTGTTAGAGAGATATAGGTAGGATTTATTGTTGTTTTGCAATCTGGTTTCTATTTGGATTAATTGGGCACTTTAAAACGTTCTCCTAAATTCCAAATTGTGCAGCTGCGGCCCCAAGGGACAGTCATCTGCCTCGGGCGGTTGGGGAGGGCCCTGTGGAGCGTTCTGCCTCCCCCCTGTGGGCCTGGAGCCTTAGCCCTATCCCCGGGAGTGCGGGGGTGTCAGCTCCTTTTTCGGCGGCTACAGTGGCAGCTGCGCAGGCCATAAAGCCTCGGGAAGCAGCAGCGGCGTCGCAAGGCGTCCCCTAGCCGCTCGCGGAGCCGACGATCGTCGGATCAGCTTCTGCATTCATTTCTGGGCATTCTCTGGCTGCGAGTGGCCTCTGGGGGAGGGGGTGCGAGCCTGAGTGCCGCGTGGCCTCCCCCGTCCTCTCTGGAAGCGGCACGGGCATCTGAGCACCCAGCTGAGCCACGGGAGGCTTGATTTGGCTGCTGGGCTGGTCCGAAGAGATCCGGCGGCCATTTTTGTTGCTGCCACATGCGCGAGGAGCGCGCTTTGATCTGCGGATGCCCAGGCCTTATTCCCTCAGCGTGCTAAATGCCTCGGTCCCGTTGGGGCCTACAGTGCCTTGAAGCCCTCGTTCCAGCATCGGACACGTGAGTAGGCATGGATGAGGAGCCTGAAATTCCCCAGGGCCAGGAGGTGGGCCTGATTGGGGGTGGGGAAGGCCTAGGGCAGGGGGTTGACCAGAGTATTCCCCCCCCCCGGATTCTGCGAAGGCCCAACGCCCAGCTAGGTCCTCCACTAGGGAGGAAGCCAGGAGGCACAGGGCTATTGAAAAAACTTTTGCAAGGGCTGAAAGACAGGCCAAGTCTACTAGGCCTTCATCCCGGGATAGATCCAGGTCCCTTCTGGGCCCTCTTTCAGCACGTTCTGCCCCTAGAGGATTTAGCCCTTATTCCTCCCCCTCGGTCTCTCCAGATAGGCCTCGTTCCTACTCCAGAAGGAGGCGATCTCCCTCTCCTTCCCCTTCTAGGGATCCCTTGGAGGGGACGTCTAGGGGGCCCTGTCCCTCATGCAGGTTGGCCCCGCAAGGGCCTAGCTCTGCCTTTGGTGATGTAGAAGATTTGGGGCACCTTCCTGAGGATATTAAAAGGCTTATTTCTGCAGCCATTGCTAGGGGTGTTGCCCAGCGGGACAAGGGGTCCTTTTCTTCCAGGCATGGGGGACTTGGCAGGGCCCAGTGTCGTGCTTCCTCTCCTTCCATGGTGAGCGAAGCTTCTTTCTTTGGGCGGGGAGAGCCTCCCGGACATGGGCTTCTCGGATGATGAGAATGCAGGCCTTTCAGATGAGCCCACGTCTAAGGGCCTCTTTGTTCCAGCCATGTTCAAGATCCTCTTGGATAAGGCGAGGCAGACCACCAAGGTTGGAACGGGGGACCCCTCGGTGCCCCTGCCTAGAGATCCTGACATGGCCATGTTCTCCGCCATGGCAACTAACAAGGAGGAAATTCCAGCTCCTCCCCTGTTTTTGGAGGTCTTGACCGATCAATGGGCTTGCCCCTCCAATTTCTCTGCTCCAGGGAGTAATGACCGCCGGCACTATAACGTGGAGCAGACCTTTGCCCAGGCCATTCAATTGCCTGCCATTGACACCCCAGTGGCCACCCTTGTTTCTTTCTCTCCGGTGGTTTCAGGCGATGCGGCGGATAAGATGAAGCCGGAGGATAAGCGTGCTGAGCTTACCTTGCGGAAGAATTTTAATGCCACTGCGTGGGCTATCAAATCCACAGCCTCGACCTCCTACTTTAACCATGCCATTGTTATGTGGCTTAAGAAGCTTCAGGAGCGCATTCCCATCCAGGGCGAGCGGATCCACCAAGATCTCTTTAAGATCATGGCGGCTTGCCAGTTCTCTGCTGATGCGACCCTGGACATGGTAAAGTTTGCGTCCAGTGCCTTAGCCACCTCTGTTACCTCGCGTAGGCTTCTTTGGCTATGCCACTGGCAGATGGATAACAAGGCTAAGTGGGATTTTTCAAGGGGCCCAATCTTTTCGGGGAGGCTCTTGTCCCCATCTTGGTTGAGGACAAGGACAAGAAGAAGGTCCTTCCCACTAATGCTAAGAAACCCGAGGCTAAGTCTCGCCCTTTCCATAGACAAAGGTATAGGGCTACAGATTACGGCTATAACCAATGCTTTTCTTCTTTCCCAACTGATAGGCAATTCTCCGGGTCATTCTTTCAGGACAGGAATCGATTCCAGGGCCACTCCAGGCGGCCCTTTTGTGGGGGAGGCGGTCGTTCCTTCCGCAGGGGGAAGTGACTCGAACCCGAGTCGTCCCATCGGCGGCCGCCTGTCCCTCTATGCGGATCAATGGGACAAGATCACGTTGGACGCTTGGGTCCGAGCCACGGTTCGTCACGGTCTCAGGTTAGAATTTCTCTCCACTCCTCCAAACCTCTTCCGGTCATTCCCTCCGTCTCGGAGTCGGGAGCGCCGCCGCCTGATGGATCAGGCAATCGCCCACCTTCTTGACATTCGGGCGGTGGAGGCGGTTCCTCTAGGGGAAAGAGGCCTGGGCCACTACTCCAACCTCTTCATGGTTCCGAAGAGCACGGGGGGCTGGAGGGCGATTCTAGGCCTCAAGCGCCTGTTTCTGGCGTACAGACGCTTCAAAATGTCATCCGTCAAATCTATCCTTCAGGGCATCAGGAAGGGGGACTTCCTGGCCTCCGTGGATCTCACGGAGGCCTATCTTCACATTCCCATCCTGCCCGCTCATCGCCGGTTCTTGAGGTTCTCTCACGGGTCCCATCACTACCAGTACAGGGCTCTGCCCTTCAGCCTGGCCTCGGCCCCATGGACCTTCACAAACGTTCTGGCAGCTCATCTGCGGTTTGTACCGGTTCGTCTCCAGTGTTATTTAGACGATGTCTTGGTTCAGGCGGGGTCCCTTCCTCACGCCATCTCGGATCTTCGGCTCACCATTCGGAGCCTTCAAGGCCTGGGCTTTTCGGTGAACTTCGCCAAGAGCCATCTTTCCCCCTCCACTCGCATTCTGCACCTGGGGACAGTCATAGATTCCAAGTCGGGGGTGGTGAGTCTGTCTCAGGTACGGCAGGACAGCCTCCGTCGTCTGGTGGAAAGCATTCGTGCAAGGTGGTCCACTTCCATCCTCTCTCTATCACAGTCAAGATGGTCTCTTGCATCGGGATTGTCCCGTGGGCCAGGCTTCATCTCAGGCCCCTCCAGTGGGAACTCATCCCATTTCAGAGGGGACGATTGAGCAATTCTCTTCGGACTCTCCATCTCCTGGCGGGGGTCCGGGTCTCTCTGGCGTGGTGGCTCTCCATGGCCATTCAGCGGGGCTGCTGCTTCTGGGAGCTGGATAGGGTGACCATCACCACGGATGCAAGTCTGTTCGGGTGGGGGGGCCTGGTGGGCTCTCGGATGGTGCAGGGCAGGTGAATGGCCTCGGATCTCCACCACAACATAAATTGGCTGGAGCTGAAGGCTGCGCGACTGGCTCTGCATCACTTCCAGTCCTCGGTGGAGGGGCGTCATGTGCTCCTCCTGACGGACAATGTGGCTACCAAGGCACACATCAATCGTCAAGGGGGGACCCACTCGCGGGCCCTCTGGTTGGATGCTCTGCGGCTGGGCTCCTGGGCGGAGAGGCACCTGCTGTTCTTGGTGTCGGAGCACATCTCGGGGCACTCCAATGTCCAGGCGGTTGGCTCAGTCGAGCGACTCTGGACAACGGCGAGTGGCAACTCTACCCATCGCTGTTCCAGAGGATCTGCCAACGGTTCGGGTCTCCTCTGGTGGACCTGTTTGCGTCACCCGTGAACTCCCAGCTTCCACAGTTTTTCACCCGTTTCCAGTCCAGGTCGGCGGAGGGCACGGACGCCCTCTGGAGCCGGTGGCCCCTAGGCCTTCTTGGGCCTCCCATTCCCCTCATCCCAGGGACCATCAGGAAGGTGGTGGCGGAGGGGGGGGGCTGGTCATTCTAGTGGCCCTGTATTGGCCCAGGAGGCCCTGGTTCACGGATCTGGTGCAGCTGTCGGTGGCCCCTCCGTGGAGGATTCCACGGGGGGAGGTAGTCTTGCTGCAGGGGGCTCTGGTACACCCGGAACCCCAGTGGCTTCATCTGACCGCCTGCCTCTTGAACGGCAGCTTCTGAGGGAGGCTCATCTGTCCTCCGGGGTCATTCATACCATCGAGGCGGCTCGGCGGCCATCGACAACCCGCATTTATAACTCCCCGGGGCGGCCTTCGTCCGATGGTGCTCGCCTAAGGGCATTTCTCCCGATAGGGCCACTATTCCCAATGTCTTGGATTTCCTTCAGAAAGGTCTTGAGGACGGGCTTTTGCAGAATACCTTGCGTCGACAGGTAGCAGCCCTGTCTTCAGTCCTGGTGGGGGGGGGGGTCTTCTTCCCTTTCCCAGTCTCCCCTGATCAAGCTTTTCCTGAAGGGGGCGGCTAATCTCAGGCCTCCCCCCGTCCACAGGTTCCCCATGTGGGATCTTCCCCTGGTGCTCAGGGCCTTGACAGGGGCCCCGTTCGAGCCCTCCGTACTGTTCATTTACGTTTCTTGTCGCTGAAAGTGGCCTTCCTGGTGGCGATTAAATCCACCCGACGTATTTCTGAACTGGGTGCCCTGTCTTCCAATGACGACCTTTGTCTCTTTCACCAGGACAGGGTGGTGCTTCGCCTTGACCCAGCCATCATCCCGAAGGTGAATACCCCCTTTCATAGGGCTCAGGAGATTGTCCTGCCCGACTTTTGTCCGGGTCCCTCAAATGACAGGGAACGGCTCTGGCATCGGTTGGATGTCGGCCGCGAATCTACCTCCGGCGGACCAAGGAGGTCCGAAGGTCGGAGGCCTTGTTTGTCTCCTTCCAGCCGGGGTCGCTGGGGTCGAGAGTGTCTTCGGCGACCATTGGCCGTTGGCTACATCAGGCCATTGTGGAGGCTTACGGGGTTTCGGGTTGGCCAGCCCCGTCGGGGATCACGGCCCATTCTACCAGGAGTGCCGTGACCAGGGCGGCTTGGGCCACGAGGGCCCCATTTGAGGACATCTGTTGTGCGGCCGCTTGGGCTTCCCCGATGTCTTTCATCCGACATTATCGTCTGGATGCCTTCGCGTCTGCGGACGCGTCCTTCGGTCGGAGAGTGTTGCAGGGGGTGGCAGCTGAGGCTCCCCTTGGGCCCTACTGGTTCCTGTTCTCCCTCCCTGGGACCTTTAGCTTGGGTATGTCCCACACGTGACCATTCCCTCCCCCTCCTCTGGAAAAAGGACGTTGGTCTTACCTGAACGTCTATTTTCGGAGGGGGGGAGATAGTGGTCACGACCCGCCCTGAGTCGTGTTCATTGGGGCCAAGGGGAGGGCCCAGGGGTTCCCAGGGTTTGTTGTGTTGTTGTTTTTTTGTTGTTTCAGTTCTACCATTCGGCTTCGAGAATCTGGGCCAGGATTGGAAGGCACCAGTATTTAAAGCTTTGCTCTCAGTCTTTGGACCAATCAGGCTAAGATAAAACCCACACGTGACCACTCCCTCCCCCCCCTCCGAAAATAGACGTTCAGGTAAGACCAACGTCCTTTCTAGTTATAAGACTACTTCACCTCCCTTTAAAAATTCTTACATGAATATAATAACAGTATATTACAATAGGTGATACTCCTGGAAAAAACATGCTTTTTATTTCAATCTATAACTACTGTAAGTAAACATAACAGAACTGAACTATTAACTGGTAATATATTGTCCAGACAAATACATCTTTGTTCCTTTTGATTGTAATCCAAAGTTACTTCTAGTTAATAAATTCATTGATTGCAAAAGCAAATAAGTCTTCAACGAAAGATGTTCATCAAATCCGCAAAGCCAACTCTTTGCAATGCTTAGCAATCAGTTGTATGGCTATTTGGAATAGATTGTGAAATGTGTCTTGATCTTTATTTATTATGCTGCTCTATGTAGTATAATGTAGTCATTCAAACCAATGCCACTACCAGGGCTTGCTTGAACTAGCATGTGTGTGTCTGGTACATTAGGAGAAATTAATGGTCAAGAATATGTAAGAGAAATTGTTCTGGAAAGGCAATTTGGGGAATAAGTGCTGTTTAAATTGGCTTTTCTTAATTGCACAAAGCATTTTTCTGACTACGTGAAATTATCCATTATATTAATTGCATTATATATTAATTCCATTATATTAATTGGTAGTAGAGATGGAAAACCTAAGCAGGGTTGGATATGGTTAGTTGTTGGATGGAGGAATACCAGTAAAGTAGAGTTAGAAGTTGAAAAGAAGATTCTAAAAGAAGGCAATGGCAAAATGTATTTATTACACAATGTACTGTTAAACTCTTCGGTGTCTCTAAGTAGCTTATGTTACATGGAAATATAGTGTGCTTTGAATGAAAGAATAATGTATCTGTCAAAACAAATATTCTGCCCAGATTTTTTTGGAACTTTGAATGTTAGTTTATGGGGAGAGGGGCAGTAAGAATGTCAGTTTGTTGTGTTCAAACTATATACCTTCTTTATTTCATAAATTGCAAAAAAACATGTTTAATAAGCCAACTGAATATTAGAAATGAATATTGCCATGTGGATTTTCTAACAGCAGTTGTTAATCTATTTTTATTTGGTTGGATATTTGAGTATTGGGAATATTCTGTTACCTTTTCAGTCCTAAAATCAACTGTATATAAGTGATACTTAGGTATTTTTCCCCAAAGTTCTTCCAGAAATCATATTTTCTTTTTGTTATTGGTTATAACCGTGATCATATAAGAAATACATTTGAAATGAAAAAAAAATGCAAAACAACTAATTAGCTCTTTGGAAGTAAAAAAAAACCTATGATTTTTAAAATTTAATACTTGTATTACTTTCTTGTGTTTTCCTTACTTATATTCTTTTCAGATATACATGATCAGAACAGCAAGAAACCAGTGATGGTCTATATTCATGGTGGATCATATATGGAAGGTACAGGGAATATAGTTGATGGCAGCATACTGGCAAGCTACGGAAATGTCATTGTTGTAACCATCAACTACAGGCTAGGGGTCCTAGGTAAGTGATTGTTTTCCCCTCTTATTCCTCTTTCCCCATCAACTTGTCTCCCTATATCTCTTTAAAAATCATTTGTTCCTGATTTCTTTTATACTTAGCATCACTGGGGGGTTTTGCCTGATAAAATTTAAGTGTAGGGACCCTTTTTATGACTGTTGATGTGGTATGGTGAAGATTATGCTTTATCATGTTGGAACGTTTGGAGTCTAAGATTTAAAATTATGACTATATCTTCTTATGACTGCACCACATCGTTGCTCTTGTGTTTTAAGGAATAAAGACTTGGTCCATGTTTTATAAAGTCAACTAAATAATCTTGTTGTTGAACCCAGTTTTGCTCAACTTCTTTCCCGGTAATTTTCCACTTTATTTCCATAATTCCAAGCTATAATGGCTCAAGAAGTTGACAGCAGAACATTTCAAGGAATTGTGGAAGAATAATATAGCTTCTTTGTGACTTTTTTTTGTTTTTCTAAAGTGCAGAAAATTGATTAATGAAACAATTCATATTGTTGAGAATAGTCTCCCTCTGTGGCTGTTTTGGTGCAGAACTCACAGGCTATGTGGTGTAATGAAGGTTATCTTGACTTATGACCATTAATTTAGCAAACATTTGAAGTTCCAATCGCACTAAAAAGGTAACTTACAACCAGTCCTCACATTTATGACAATCAAAGCCTCCCTGCAGTAATGTGATTGCAATTCTGAAACTTTGCCATCAGCATGTATTTATGATGGTTGTAGTGTCCCAGGGTCAAATTATTGCTTTTTGAGACCTTCCCAGCCAACCTCTGACTATCAATATATATGAAGAAACCAACCCGAAAGTTAAAATTTATTTATTTATTTATTTATTAGACTTATATACCGCTTCATCGGGCTTTCAGCCCTCTCTAAGCGGTTTAAAAATGGCAATAATGTTATGTATCATGATGATTTACTTAACTGACAGAACTGATAGAATTTTTTTTTAAATAGTCTAAGACAATTAAAAAAAAATTCTACCAACAAGTTAAAATAAAACCATTTTAAAGTATTCCACACACAATAATTTAAAATAAAACCAGTTAAAAGTATTCCACACACAATAAATTAAAATAAATCATTTAAAAAAATTCTATACTCAATATTTTTAAATAAAATGATTTTAAAAAATTCTATACACAATATATTTAAAAGTATTGAGTATAGAATTTTTTTTAATGATTTATTTTAATTTATTCTTGATAGAATCTTTTTTAAATAGTCTAAGACAATTAAAAAAGATTCTATCAACAATAAATTAAAATAAAGCATTTTTAAAAATTCTATACTCAATACTTTTAAATAAAACGATTTAAAAAAATTCTATACACAATAAATAAAATATTCTTTAACAAAAACATTAAAAGCATAAAAGAAAAAAAAAACAGGTCACTTACCAGCAGACAGAATCAGCAGCTCTCTGATGCGATGGATGCAGCAGGGAGCAGGCAAGCGACGAGGCAGCAGGTAAGCTGGACTGAAGTTACAAGGGACAACTGGGTCAGCTAGGCCCACCACCTGGCAGGCTTAGCCAGTCAGGTGAGGCTGGGGACTTGGGGGGAGGGGGATAGCAGGAATCTGCTGAAAGGTGAAGTGAAGGGAGGACCTGATCAGCAAGCATGATGAGACAGCTGCTCGGGATGTTGGCCGTTGGCGCTGCGCTTTTAAACAGGTGTTAGAGGCAGGCGGGTTGACTCCAGCCCGCTCACTGATTGGCTGAACTCCAGCCAATCAGTGAGTGGCGAGCTGGGCTAGTTTAGTGCAGACTGGAGGGAGAGAGAGAGAGCTGCGATGGAACGGGCAGGGCAAGTGAGTGACAGGGCCAGGGCAGGAATTCCGGAACTTACTTCCGGGTCCACTGGTGGAACCTCTTCAACCGGTATGGTAGATTTGACGAACCTCTTCTACCGAACCGGTTAGAACAGGCAGGAATCCGCCTCTGATGTAAATGCTATAAATATAATAATTAGTCAATATAATTGTGACTTAGAGCCTAGAACATAATTTGTATCCCAAATGTATCATTTAATTGTGTCTAATTAAAAAAAACTGTGCCATCAGATATTTATAAAACTCGCATATAAATTCTTAAATGTAAAGGTACATTGATATATGTTTCCAAATTTTATCTATAACATGCAACAGGAAAGTAAAAATTTCACAGAAATGGAAGAAAGACTGGTCTGAATTATTCAGTAGTCAGTATCTATAGCTTCAAAAACTGAAGGATCTATGAAAACATTATGACTAACTTTTAAGTACAAAAATGAGTTGTATATGTGAGACAACACATTCAAGAAAGACCCAATGGATGGAGAAGAGGGAGTGATTGAAGTTAGTAAATCTCAAATCTCCCAACACTATGATTTAGTTCAACTCATCAGCTTAATTCAGCAGAAGACTCACAGACATAGATAGGTTAATTTCAAATCTTCAGATGCACAAATGCAATACTCATCAATCGGTTTCTCACTGCTAGTGCAAAAATGTATTATCCCATCCTTCGAAATTAATACTTGGTATGGAGCTTAGTGTTTTGAAGCTGAGCACCTATATGTTTACATAGCTACTCTATCTAGGTCCTCCCTTACTGTTGTATATTAATCTCAATTTTGTTTTTGTTGTGGTTTATTAAGTAAAAAATGAAAATACAGAAATGAGGGTTGCTTTTTTTCCACTATATTGGCAATATTTATAAAATTTTGTGTGCTTTTTTTCTTTCACACAATTTTATGTTAAATAGAGAGTAGGACTGTCTTTAGTGCTAAAACATAAATGTTTTAATAATTTAACCTAATGTAAACCCAGTTGCTTCATTTCCTGATATTATGAAAATATTAAACATTGATATATGCTTGCCATTGTTTCTATATTTTGTTGTGTCAAAACATACATGGAATATATTAAATTGTTATCACTTACTTGATATTAGATGTGTGTTTAGGTAGCATAAAGCTTGATTAAACCTATATGTAAATACTGGACAGAATGCCCTTTATTCCATCCATTTATAAAACTGTCTATAGTCAATTCATCCAATATAATATGAATTATCTCTAGTAAAAGTTGCAATTCATTATAGTGGCCAATATATAATCTTATTTGACAAATGAAATTTCTCATATACTCTTTAAATATATGAATTTATATTCAAGGTAATTTGAATCACCCATTTACCTATAGAAATCAATGTATCCATTAACGAATTAAATTCATCCACCAAAGACAACAGTTAATATCATCATACTAAAAATTACATTGAGGAGTCATTTTAATCCATTTTGATTTCAACTTCATAAACATTAATCTCCCCTACCTACTTACTGAGTGAAAGTTGATTTTTTGAATCAAATTATTATGATTACATTGTAATTGCAAAATTTAACCATATTTTATCATTTCCATAAAAGTGTTCACTAAACTTGTATTTAAGCATTGAATTTTATTTTAAAAATTGCAAATGTTTAAGCTGCTCAGTGCTACTAATGAAAGATATACAGCACATTCAGAAAGTATTCAGACCTTCTTCATTTTTGTCAATTTTGTTATGCTGCAGCCTGATTCTACAGTTGTTGAAATTCACTTTTTCTCATCATGACAAAGTGAAAAGAGAATTTTAGAAATTTCTGCAAATTTATTAAAAAGAAAAAAAACCTGAAATATCTCATAAGCATATGTATTCTTACCCTTCACTCAGTACTTTGTTGAAGCATCTTTGGCAGCAATTACTGCCTCAAGTCAATTGGGGTACGATGAGACAAACTTTGAATACCTGGATTGGGGAATTTTCTGTCATTCTTCCTTGTAAATCCTCTCAAGTTCAGTCAGGTTGGATAGTGACTATTGATGGACAGCCATTTTCAGGTCCCTCCAGAGATGTTTAATAGGGGTCAAGTCAGGACTCTGGCTGGGCCACACTAGGACATTCACAGAGTTGTCCCTAAGCCACTTCTATATTCTCTTGGCTTGTACTTAGGATCATTATCATGTTGGAAAGTGAAGATCCTGAACACTGTGAAACAGGTTTTCATTGAAGATATCCCTGTACTTTGCTCCATTCAGCTTTCATTCAACCCTAACCAGTCTCCCAGTCCCTGCGGCTGAAAAACACTCCCACAGCATGATGCTGCCATCACCATGCTTCACTTTTGGGATGATATTGGGCTGGTGATAAGTAGTGCCCGGTTTCCTCCAGATATAATATTTAGAATTGAGGCCAATTGGTTTCACCAGACCAAAGAATCTTGTTCATCACAGTCTGAGAGTTCTTCAGGTGCTTTTTTGCAAACTCCAAGCAGGCTTTCATGTGTTTTGCACTGAGGAGATGTTTCTATCTAGCCACTCTGCCACAAAGCCCAGATTGGTGGAGGGTTACAGTGATGGTTGTCCTTCTGAAATTCTGTTCCGTCTCCACACAGAATATCTGGAATATCTGAATACATTATTCCTGCAAATCCAATCATAATATCTAAGCTGTCCTCAATGTATGCATCCATGTATTTTACAAAAATGCACCCATGTTTAATAGATGCTGAAAACTGCCAAATTTCTAAAGAAAAAAAAACAGCTGCTGGAAGAAAACAATGCATTTGAAAACATATTAGCCTGTAATCTTCGTTTCCTCAGCCCTTCCACTTGTAATGCTTTTAAAGCTTCACATCCATCTTCATTCTCTTTGTCTAGACATTCTTTAATTGTGTTTTCAAAATGTCTAAAAAACTGTGCTGCATATATGGCTGATGGAGAATAATATCTTTATCTTCTTTACGTTTTGCAGTACTACTTTCACAGGCCAGGCCTTTGAGGGATCATAAATACTAAATGCTCTAAACCATAACTGCATTATGAGACTTGTAGAGGGAGCTGCTTAGCCGTATAGCTTAGTCATATACTGAGTTATTGCACTGAAGTGACTTACATTGTACAACCAATCCCCAGACTGTTTGAGAAGCTTAGATAGCTGAACTACTGAAGAAGATAAAGGGGGAATTAAGAGGTCTTTTATTTCCATGTTATGCTAGAAAGCAAAGACCATATTAAAAAAAATCAATACAGGTGATGTACATTAAAAATACCAATAAAGCACTAAGTTGAAATTCAACACAGATTTGCACTACGATATAAATCCTTATCAGAGTGAATGCCCAGCCTTACTCTTACAAACTTAGTTTATGTGGAGTGCAAATTTCAAACTAATTCATATTAATGATTATAAAATAAGTTGGAAAATAGTTTCCAGGATTAATTATTATTTAAGATTTTTATAGATTTAGGCAAATCCATGCTGTCATTTTATCCCAGTGCAAAGATAGCCCACTAAATGTTTCATAAATATGTTTGAATGCCTTTGCTGTATCTCAGTGTTGTACAGCTTAGACAGGCTCAAGATGTCTTAAGTTGACATAATGTGAATTGTTTTTTTTCTTTAATATTCCAAATCAAGATGCTGGGTATGGAAACTGTACTAATAGTAATATGCATCAAGGAAGTTGTGTAAAATAATGAGTTTTGTGCTGGCAGTCTTGGAAATTCAATTTGTTCTGCCAGATTCCTTTAGAACCATCTCCTTTAGTCTTGCCCTGGTCTATTTGCCTAACTTGAGCTTCTTTTAGCTGAAAGGAAGACCAGAAGTCTGAGGGGTTAGTAGGTTGGTCATATGCTTGACCTAGGAAGTCAAGACCTAGGCCTTGAAACTGATTCAAGCATCCTAATGTAACACATTAGTTGAAAAAACTCAGCTTTTAAATTTCTGAAGTCTATTCAAATAATTATTTCTTAGAAGTCACTACACCTACAAATTTCTTATTTCTTCTTCTTATGTTAAGTATGTTAATAAACAGTTCCCAGATTGTTCCCTACAGCTATATTCTTTTCTCAATTTCCAGCTCTTCAGTAGCACTTCCCATCACTTGCATTTTATAGATACAAATTATGAACAACCACTAGATAGCTGATAAGAGATACAACTCTCTCCTCCAACTGTTTTATGCCAGCCAGAATTGTTATATCAAACTGTCAATTGGGTGATCTATAGTTTGAAGAAGAAGATGGTGATCATGATATTAAATTAAATTGGTCAATTATGAAATGGGAAAGAAGAAAAAAGAGCATAACCAAAATGCATATATCAACTGGAAGTACTTGGTTAAACTCATATGTCTGTTAAATCTGAATGTATATAATGCACATTATTTTAGTTCTTTGTTTAATAATAAAATTGCATTGATTTATATAAGTCAAATGCCATGAATTGACACAAATGATGAAAAAAAAAAAACACAAGAGCATTGCGGAGCAGGGCCTATTTTTAACCTTTACATCAGCAATATTGATCTCCAATAATGTTATACATCAACTTGTATGGATTGTTTTCCATTAGGACCTTTAATAACATGAAGGATATGCTGGGTTTTTGAACAATTTAATTAAAAGCCAAGTCATGTTGTGTTTTTTTCAGATTCATCATGTAAAATTATTCTGCAATGTCTCTCATATTGAAGACCTAACCTGTATTACTCCTATTCTTAATCAGTTCTTTGACTGGCATCTAATTTTCCTGATGATAAAGGAAACATAGTTTTTACTGGAGGCAAATTCTTCTGTCCAGTAACACAGATTCCTAAAAGCATGTTGCATAGTTAATTTGACCCCTCCCCCCACAATATTTTTCATTTTGTTTTAGCTTTCATTAAAATTATGTACTACAATTATGTACATTGGTAATTTATTCATTGAGGAAGAGTATACACCCTATTTAACAAATAGATTACGTTCCAAGCAGTTGTTTGTAAGTCTGTTTTGTCTAACAATCATAAATCTATGCCCAGTGTAGACCCTGCCTTGCGTGGGTAGCATCCCAGTGGGCTTTAGGTGGTGGCAGGAGAAGACATAAGAGGGAGTTCTGGGAGGAAGTTGGTTTCTGGAGTGCTGCTTACACACACATATGCAGTATGCAGGGAGCTGCAGAACCAGATGCTATTTTGAGAAATTGTGATGGATATGTAAATGACATGTCTACAAAGATTTTAAAAAATAGCTTATGGTTAAAAAAAGAAGTTATAGATTGATTAACTAGGGTTTTCTAGATCTTCCCTGATCATTTCACCTCCTGTTCTCAATACAATACAATAGCACAGTTGGAAGGGACCTTGGAGGTCTTCTAGTCCAACCCCCTGCCTAGGCAGGAAATCCTATACCATTTCAGACAAAGGGCTATCCAGCATCTTCTTAAAGACTTCCAGTGTTAGAGCATTCACAACTTCTGGAGGAAAGCTGTTCCTCTGATTAATTGTTCTAACTGTCAGGAAATTTCTCCTCAGTTCTAAGTTGTTTCTCTCCTTGATTAGTTTCCACCCATTGCTTCTTGTTCTATCCTCCGGTGCCTTGGAGAATAGTTTGACTCCCTCTTCTTTGTGGCAACCCCTGAGATATTGGAACACTGGTATCATGTCTCCCCTACTCCTTCTTTTCATTAAACTAGACATACCCAGTTCCTGCAACCGTTTTTCATATGTTTTAATCTCCAATCCCCTAATCATCTTTGTTGCTCTTCTCTGCAGTCTTTCTAGAGTCTCCACATCTTTTCTACATTGTGGCGACCAAAACTGAATGTAGTATTCCAAGTGTGGCCTTACCAAGGCATTATAAAGTGGCATTAACACTTCATGTTTCTATCCCTCTGTTTATGTAGCCTAGAACTGTGTTGGCTTTTTTGGCAGCTGCTACACACTGCTGGCTCATATTTAAATGGTTGTCCACTAGAACTCCAAGATCCCTCTCACAGTTACTACTATTGAGAAGGTACCACCTATACTGTATCTCTGCATTTCGTTTTTCTTGCCTAAATGTAGAACCTTACTCTTTTCACCATTGAATTTCATTTTATTAGAGAGTGCCCAATGTTCAAGTTCGTCAAGATCCTTCTGTATCTTAAGCCTGTCTTCTGGAGTGTTGGTTATTCCTGCCAGCTTGGTGTCATCTGCAAATTTGATGAGTTCCCCATTTATTCTCTCATCCAAATCATTGATGAAGATGTTGAAGAGTACTGGGCCTAAAACAGAGTCTTGGGGTACTCCACTGCATACTTTCCTCCATGTAGATGTAGTTCCATTGAGGACTACACGTTGAGTGTGGTTGGTCAGCCAGTTACGAATCCATTTGGTGGTGATGCTGTCTAACCCACATTCTTCTACTTTATCTAGTAGTAGGTTATGATCTACCTTATCAAATGCCTTACTGAAGTCCAAGTAAACTATATTGATGGCATTCCTCTGGTCCACTAATTTTGCCACTTTGTCAAAGAATGCAATAAGAGTAGTCTGGCATGATCTGTTTTTTACAAACCCATGTTGGCTTTTGGCTATTACTTTGTTTATTTCTAGGTGTTCGCTAATTCGTTGCTTGATTATCTTTTCCAGAATCTTTCCCAGTATTGAGGTCAGGCTGATAGGTGCTCACTTACCAATTTCTTCCCTATTTCAATTTGTGATGCTGTTTTTGATAGGTTGGACTGTTTTATCCTTTTGTGTAAAGACAGATGCAAAAAAATGAGTTAAACAGTTCTGCTTTCTCCCTGTTGCTTGTCACCTTCAGTGTTCTTAATTGTAGTATTACTGTTTGTAAATGAGAAATTGTACTTTGACTCCAACATAAATAGGCTTTAAATTATAAAACATCTATTGAGAAGAATGCTGACTGATCTTACTGATTAGTACTATGTGCTATTGAGAAAACAACATAATTTAAAATAGTAAAATCAGCAAAAAAAAATGCAGTATATGTGTATTTTGTGTAAATCACCAAATGTAATATCTAATCAGCTTTCTAGAAGTAATTTGAAGTTTTATGGAATGAATTTTCTTCATAAAAGTGCAAGATCAGCGTCAATTAGAGAGCATTCATATAATATGCATGATGGTATGTTTTACTGTATATTGTGTACTAAAATACATAATATATCCTGCATATTATTAAGCATTTTATATTGCTTCAATATATATAATAAAGAAAAACATTCAGAGTATAGGAAGAAACATTAAAAATTCATAAATTAATGCTCATTTAATCAGGACATTAAATATAAAATGAGATACATTTCCAGTAGACACTGAAAACTTAACACTATAATCATAAGGGGGAACGTATTTTATACAGGAAAAATATTACTGTAGTTAAAATCAGTCATTGTCAATTCATTAAATAACATTCTTCACAATTGATGGTACCAGTCAAATATGTTTGGATAGCCATAACAATCTAATAGGCTTATAGTATTAATGGGACACAACGGCCCAGTGGCTAAGATGCTGAGCTTGTGAATCAGAAAGATCAGCAGTTCGACGGTTCGAATCCCTAGCGCCAAGGAAAGGAATGAGCTCCGGTTACTTGTCCCAGCTTCTGCCAATCTAGCAGTTTGAAAGCACATAAAAATGCAAGTAGAAAAATAGGGACCACTTTGGTGGGAAGGTAAGAGTGTTCCGTGCACCTTCAGCATTTAGTCATGCTGGCCCAATGACCAAGAAGATGTCTTTGGACAGTGCTGGCTCTTCAGCTTTGAAACAGAGATGAGCACAGCCCCCTAGAGTTGGAACAACTAGCACATATGTGTGAGAAGAAACTTTACTTTTACCTTTATAAATGGGACAGTAATATTTCACGTTAGTCTTCCTTGATTGTTTATGGATAAATGTGCCAACATGATAAACATAGTTTGATACAAAATAGTTAAGCTTATGCAGTTCCTTGAATCCAGCTATATGAGCAAGTGGCCTATCAATAGTCATGCCATTTCATTAGTTCTGATTTAAAGAAAAACCTATTGAGAGCTTTAAAGTCAAATTTTAAGGATATCATTTTGAGGTTATTTAAAATTTATCTAATTAACATAATGACATCTAGTGTATCATTGTTTCAGAAAGAACATAGTTGACATACAAACCAAAATTAACTTTAACCTTCTTATCAAAGTCATCAGAATCTCCATCAATTGTGTAGATGCACTCCTAAAGTCATTAGTTTGTAATGGTTTGTGCAACTGCAAGAGTGCAGGTCCCACATTGATAAGTAAAGTGCTTTTACCCAGAAATGAAAATAATAACTTGCAGGCATATTGAAATTCAAACTCAACCAGTTCTGATTAAGCATCATTTTCTGCAAACATGGGATCAAGAGGTGACATAGAAATCACTACATGACAATTCCCCAAAAGATTCATACAAGCGTTTGATGCATTGGAAATTGAATTTTACTTTGTGGCAGTCTACATTACAACTGCCAACATGTCTGGATGAAAATGGATCCAAGATTTCTAGTTTAATATTTGTGGGAGGAGAGATTTGATAAAGCCAGTGTACCGATGAAGCCTATCCATTGAAAGTCATGTTTGAGCATGATGACAAACTAGTCATAGTGGTCAACCCTTTGGTGACATCTTGGTTCACTGTCTTTATCCTTTGGATAAATATTTTTATTCCCTTATTGATTTTAATTATTATTATTAATTAAAATAATTAGTATTTTAATTATAAAATAGTGTGTTAAATAGTGCATTAAAAATCAATATGGTGAGGTCCCCACATATGTAGCTTGTATGTGTTACCAATTGTATTAGAAATATGTGGTTTTTCTAACTGCATTTTTGAAATGTACAGTTTCAGGATTAGTCTTGTCTTTTATTTCTATTTTATTACAATATTTTTCAGAATGATTTAATATACAATTCATTAACTTAAAAATAATTATCATTTAACTTCATATTATGGATAGAGCCGAGGTGGCGCAGTGGTTAAATGCAGCACTGCAGGCTACTGCTAGATGAGCAGTTCAGCGGTTCAAATCTCACCGGCTCAGGGTTGACTCAGCCTTCCATCCTTCCGAGGTGGGTAAAATGAGGACCCAGATTGTTGGGGGCAATATGCTGACTCTCTGTAAACCGCTTAGAGAGGGCTGAAAGCCCTATGAAGCGGTATATAAGTCTACTGCTATTGCTATTGCTATGGATGTATACATATTCGTTTCATTAGTTACAGAAAAAACTTATTATTGGAAGTAACTCCTGAATAGGAGTTCAAGAAATGTGCGATATTAAGGAGACTGACTCTTTATACCAGGCATAAATGAAGATTCTTCAACTCGTGTTATGTGTAGTGTTGAAGAATATAAATATCAGCAGAAGTGTTTTGGAGTCTGTGAAGTGAACAGATATTTTTGTTAGAGTTGTAGTTTGATGAAGACAGTGTCATATAGCAGATTAATTTCTGCTTTCCACTAATATATTCAAGTACTTTTTTCTGACTGAATAGGGCACATAGCATTTGGGATTTCATTTTCAAATTAAATAAGGTGGTTAAAAAACTTTTCAGCATAGAACTAGTAATTTTTTTTGTTTAATTGATTTTTGAGATTTTGTACATTTGTCTATTTAAAGATCACAGCACCATAAATTATATACCCCATAGTTATAAACTCATAACCCATAATAATTTCAATACAGTAATGTCACTAATCTTCTTTCATGGACAGGTCAATACATTATTTATCAAGTCCTTAGGATTCTCAAAACCAACTGTCAATAATTCTTACATCTTTTGATTTTCATTTAATATGGTCCTAAGAGGCAAGCAAATGACCAAGCTCATAATGTATCAAGAATTTCACAGTTCAACCCTGACCTACATATACTTTCTTCTATTGGAATGGTAAGGCTTAGAATGCTTCTATTCTAAATAATAAAAGCCACCATGCCTTTTCCTCTCATCTATTTCCAAGATATTCTGATTCTTCCTTCCTTTCAGCAAACTAAGCTCAGTCCTTATCTAAAGTAGTAGTTTGCTCATTGCATATGTGTGTATGTGTATGAGTTAACACTACCAAGAGAATTTATTATATTTTGACTATATATTTTGTCTAGCTTGGGAAACTACTCTCTGAAAAAAGTTGTTTTATATATTTTTCATATGTGTATGTGTTTGGCATTTACTGTAATTCAATTATAAGGAGGTAGCAATAGCACATAGACTTATATACCATTTCATCGTGCTTTATAAATCATTCTAAGTGATTTACAGTGTCAGCATTTTGCCCCCAACAATCTGGGTCCTAATTTTACCAACCTCAGAAGGATGGAAAGCTGAGCCAACCTTGAACCAGTCAGGATTGAACTTGTCGCAGTGAACAGTGTCAGCCTTCAATACTGTATTCCAACCACTGTGCCACCAAGACCCTTAGGTAACAGATCATTGTATTCATGATTTTTTTTCTAAAACTATTTTTTGTCTGTTGAACATTACAAGAAGTTTATTAGTTAACTCTCATGTGATTTATACACCAACCTTCAAAACCTTTGGAAAATTCATTACAATTTGGTTAGGATTTGCAACTATACAGCATCTATTAAAATAAAGATATGCTCTGCTTATTTATTTTTTTACTAGATGACCCTTCATAGCAATTTCCCAATGTGTACCTGAATACATTGGAATCTGAAGTTGCAGAATATAACAAAACTGTGTGGGATGGAAGGAATTAGCTTTTCCTTAATAATAATCACTCACTAATTCCCTTCATGCTCAAATTTAATCATTATGCCCTTTAACTATCCTTTTTCAGTCAAAGCCAGGGAAAGGAACATAAAATGCTGAAAAATATTTCTTATAATATTAATATATGTGCAAAACACAACTAGAATGATACCAGAAAATTAATTATACTTTTAATATATATATATATATTGGTATCACTGCCTTTGTACAAAGAAATATGTTAGGCTCTTAAAATACCATTGATTCTCATATAACAATTATAAAACATTTTAAAAAGCATTTAAGTATAGTGCTTGTTTCTTTTGTCTAACTCCCAAAAAGTCATCCAATCCCCAATCTCAAAAATTCTGGGTTTTTTTTTATGTTTACAAGAATGAAAAGTGGAATGAAACCATTTTCTTACTAATCAGTTACAATAATTTGAAACATTGTTTTGAGTTTGAAATATTTATAATACACTTGATCATTTAATGATTTGTTGCATTACAAATATCACAATGTTTACAATAGGTTTTCATTATTGTTTTTCATACTGCTCATAAATGGTATACAGATTTTTTTTCATCTTAGTTTTTAACTCCTGCTATTCCTTCCTTGTCTTTTCACTCCACTATTTCATCACTTCTAGGATTTACAGATAGTCCTCAAGTTACAGCATTCCTGTCAACTGTCCAGTTGTGTAATGGCTCCTCTCCTAACTTAAGAAAGTAAAGACTCTTGAAACAGATTGTTTCAAAAGGAACCTTTAATTAAGCAGAATGGAAAACCATTAGAGGCAAAGCAGCATCTGAAGCCCTTTAGGCAATGCAAGTGGAATTAAACTGATAATGACCCCTCCCCTTTGTCAGAATGCAGATTCTGGCCAATACACAAGTGTGAAGATGTTTCCTTAACTCTTCTGCCCTGAGAGTCTAATAAAACACACATTTTCCAGTGGAAGAGAGGGAGTGGTCACGTGTGTGTATTCTCAAAGCCTGATTGGTCCAAGACTGAGAGTAAAACTTCTTAAATGCTCCTTCCTGCCTTTCTAGCCTAGTTTCCTCTCAGTCTCTTGGTCCAAGAACTGCTTGTGTTTTGTGAGTAGAGAGTTAGTGATATTTGTTGTTTGTTTCAATTGGCTTATTATATTCGGTTTAATTAGACTTTTAAATTTACTGAAAATTCTATTTGTTGCTGTGGCCCAGGGGTTTCTGCCTCTGGCAGTGGGAGGGGGGTCCTGTGGGGTGTTCTGACCCCCCCATCTGTGGGCCCGGAGTCCCAAGCCTATCCCTGGGGTAGTGGGGGTGCGGTGCTCCAGTGCAGCTGTTGCGGGGAGCTTACATTTTCGGAAGAGGCCGGCAGAAGGCTCCTATAGCACCACGAGGCACCCACATAGTTGTGGAGCCGCCGTTTGCATCTGGGCGGCTTCTGCGTGGTCTGTTCGAGCGCCCAACGCAGTTTAAGCTTCGGAGGGGAGTGCGAACCTTGTGCTGCAGAGCCCCCTGGATTGCCGAGCACAAGTGAAGAGAGGTGGGCCCAGCCGTTGCGGTTCATTTCAGCCCCTGATTCAGCCGCACCAGCCGTTTGTAGTTCCGGTGGCCATTTTGGTTGCCGCCACATGCGCAGGCCTTTTTTTGCCAGCACTTCCTTCGCAAGGCCCAAGCCAGGGATGATCGGCCTAGCCCTCCTTCTTGTCATGAAGGGCCCAGGCTCCGATTTTATTCCCAGAGGTATAGTGCAATCGAAGATTGTCTTCTGAAGACAGAAAACAGACAACATTCCATACAGTATATTTAGTAATAAAGCACTTTGTCTGGAGGCTTTCACGAAGAATCACCTACAATTTTAGACCTGGTGACCTTTCTCAATTTATTTTACAATATATAATATTTAATCTAGAAGAGTTACTTTTCCATCCAGAGAGTACCTGGGTTTCTGTAGTTTGGCTTTGCTTCCATAGTTACATTGAAGATATATGTAAATTTTATTTTAAAGACAGATAGAATTTCTGTAGAATATGGACTAATCTATAACATTATTTACATATCTAATTTTAATCATAATATAACTATAATAAGAAATCTTATTAAAATTTACCAAGCTGGCTAATACTAGTCATTCAATTAATCATACATTAGAGTCTTTTCATTTGTTGTATTATGATTTGTATATATGTAGTACTATAATTACACTGAACTGTACTTTTAGTTATTCAAACCCCTATAAGCCCCTAAAAAAATGTAGGAATAAAGCTTTGATCTACTTATTTTCCAAGCTGTGCAATTTTTTTTGCAAAATGATTTTAAGCATATGTAGCTAAGTCCTTCCTTCAATATGTTTTATGCATAATATACCAAGAAATTTCATATACATGTTGAATATAAACAGTGTAATGGCTATAATTCATTCACTCATCCATCCATCCATCCACTCATTCATTAAACATGAAATAAACAGTAGCAATTCCATTTCTGGAATTATAAAATTGACCAAATGATAGGCTCAACAAATTCAGTGAATTTGACACCATTGCTGGCAGATTAGTTTCTGTTCATCAGATTCAAATTGAAAAGTAGAATGCTAAAACTAAGATTAATTCACATGCCTATAACTTTAAGACAGGTTTAGGTATTATATAATCACATTCCTGCACCTCACAAAGCACTCCTTTAGATAGTGGGGAAAACACTGGATTTTCACAAGGAAACCTGAGAATATTGATATGTGCAGAGTAAAATAATAAGAAAGAAAGAAATATGCTATACCATTTCAGAAAAGTGAATGTCCAGTCTCTTTAAAAAACCTCCAGTGACACCCACAACTTCTGAAGGCAAGCTCCTCCATTGTCCTCACTGTTAGGAAGTTTCTCCTTAATTCCAGGCTACTTTTCTTCATTAATTTCCATCCATTGTTTCTTGTCCTTCCCTCTGGCACTTTGGAAAATAAATTGACCCCTTCTTTTCTCTAGAGTAGGCCAAACCCAAATCCTGCAATGGTTCTTCATATATTTTAGTCTCCAGGCCTTTAATCATCTTAGTTGCTCTTCTCTACACTTTTTCCAAAGTTTCAACGTCTTTTTGTAATGTGACCAAAACTAGATGTAGTATGCCAGATGTGGTCTTACTAGGGTTTTATAAAGTGGTACTAACACTTCACATGATTTTTTATTCTATGTCTCTGTTTATACAATCAAGGATTGTATTAGGTTTTCTTTGGCTGCTGCCGCACCCTGTTGACTCATGTTTAAGTGATCGTCCAAGGTTTCTCTTGTACCTTTGGTTTTTCCTGCCCAGTGGTAAAGCATTGCTTTTCTCCACATTAAATCTCATTTTGTTGGACAGGACGCAGTGTTCAAGGTCTTTTTAGATTCTGGGGTGTTGGCTATTCCTGCCTGCTTTGTGTCATCTGCAAATTTTATGAGTTCCTCTTCTATTTCCTCATCTAAGTCATTTGTGAAGATATTGAAGAGTACTGGGCCTAAGATGGAGCCTTGTGGTACCCCACTGCTTACTTCCCTCCATGTAGATGTACTACCATTAAGGACTGCTCATTGAGGATGGTTTGTCAGCCAGTTACAAATCCATCTGGTGGTGATGCTGTCTATCCCACATTTTTCTAGTTTACCAAGAAGTAGGTTGTAGTCTACTTAGTGGAGTACCTTGCTGAAGTCTTAAGTAACTTTGTGTCCACAGCATTTCACTGGTCTGTTAGTTTAGTCACTTTGTCAACAAATGAAATAAAATTGGTTTGGCGTGATCTGTTTTTAACAAACCCATGCTGGCTATTAGTTAGAACTTTATTTGTTTCTAGATGTTCACATATCTGTTTTTTAAAAAAATAATATATTATTTTCCAGTATCTTCCCAGGTATTGATGTAAGGCTGATTGGTCTGTAGTTTCCTGGGTCTGTTTCCCCCCTCTTTTTTGAAGATGTGAACTACATCAGCTCTTTTCCAATCCTCTGTTAGTTTCCTGGTCTTCCAAGATTTTTTTAAAGATATGATACAATGGTTCTGAGATAACATCTGCCAGCTCTTTCAGAACTCTGGAATGTAATCCATCAGGTACCAATGATTTATCTTCATCAAGGTCTTATAGGTGTTCTCTTACCATTTTCTTGTTTGTTTAAATTTTTATTTCTACTCTCTCTTTTAAAATTATGTTTTTGATAGGTTGGGCTACAGTTTCTTTTTGTGTGAAGATTGATGCAAAATATGAATTAACCAGCTCTGCTTTCTCTCTACTGCCTATTAGTTCCTTGCTATCTTCTCTCTTTGATTTTTTTCTTCTTATTTATATTTTGAAAGAAACTGTATTTATTATCTTTGAGTTTTGTCTTTGTTGATTTTGAACCTTTGCTTTCCTGACTTTATCTTTGCAGACATGGGATATCTGCTGATATTTTACCTTAGTTATGTGTTCCTCTTTCCATTTTTTGTACTTTTCCTTTTTGTCTTTCAGTTTATCAGAGAGAACTTTGTGCAATCATGGTTTCTTTATGGATTTTTTTTTTCATTTTCAGTAGGATTGTGTGGACTGGGCTTTTATGATCTTATTTTTCAGTGTTTCCCACACTTCTTGAGTTGTTTTCCCCTTTAGGATTTTTATGCATGAAATTTTGCTTAGGCATTCTCTGAAATTGTTAAAATAAGATGTTTTAAAGGTTAAGACACTGGTTGAATTATAGCGATTGCTTGTGTTTGCATTATATTGAATTCCAGTGTGAAGTGGTCCAGTCATGGGTTCTGGATCCCGTTGCAACCGGTACAGTGCAACGGGGCCCGGCATCCACCACATGAACGTGTGCAGTACACGTACACACTTGCACAGCGCACACATACCTCCTGCGACACCTCTGCGATGCTCCAGCTGCTCGGCGGAGCATTGCGCAGGCACCATATTCTCTGTGTGCATGCACGGAAGCACCAAAGAGCTCAAATACTGGTAAGGAGCCCATACATGGGCGTACCAGTCGTAACCCACCACTGACGTGGTCACTCTCACCAAGGTTCTGGCAACTTCAACTCCCTCTATCACTTCTTCTTTCATAGTAGGTCTGGTATAATTTTTCATTTAGTTCTAAGTTGGTTAGGAATCTGTTTGATCTCACACTTGTTGCAGAGTTTGCCTCCCAGTTGATATCAGGTTAGTTAAAGTGTCCCATTACACTGTGGTATGTTTCCCATGTACATTTGTCCATTGATTAGCAAAGAGTTCATCTATTTATTCGGCTTGGTTGGATGTCCTGTAGTATATGCTTATAGTCATGTCATTTTTTCCCCTCCTTTTATACTTACCCATATGGATTCTAGGAGGTTTTCATCCTTGGTTTTGTGTATTTATGTAGAAATGTAGAGATATATAATGCAACTCCACCTCCTCATTTGTTTGGTCCGGTTTTTTGAATAGTTTGTATTCTTCCATCAGTACATTCCAGTCATGAGTTTCATCCCACCAAGTTTCAGTAATGGCAATTATATCAGACTTGCCTTCATGTACTAATACTTCAAGTTCACCCTGTTTGTCCCTAAACTTTGAGTGTTACTGTATAGGCATTTGAGTCCTACTTTAGAAATATAGAATAACAGAGTTGGAAAGAACCTTGGAGGTCTTCTAGTCCAACCACTTGCCTAGGCAAGAAACCTTACACCACTTCAGGCAAATGGTTATCCAACATCTCCTTAAAAACTTCCAGTGTTGTAGCATTCACAACTTCTGGAGGTAAGTTGTTCCACTGATTAATTGTTCTAACTGTCAGGGAATTTCTCCTTAGTTCTAGTTCTCCTTAGTTCTCCTTGATTAGTTTCCACCCATTGCTTCTTGTTTTACCTTCAGGTCCTTTGGAGAATAGCTTTACTCCCTCTTCTTTGTGGCAACCCCTGAGATATTGGAACACTGCTATCATGTCTCCCCTAGTCCTTCTTTTCATTAAACTAGACATACCCAGTTCCTGCAACCATTCTTCATATGTTTTAGCCTCCAGTCCCCTAATCATCTTTGTTGCTCTTCTCTGCAGTCTTTCTATAGTCTCCACATCCTTTTTACATTGTGGCGACCAAAATCGAATGCAGTATTCCAACTGTGGCCTTACCAAGGCATTATAAAGTGGTATTGACACTTCATGTCATCTTGATTTTATCCCTCTGTTTATGCAGCCTAGAACTGTGTTGGCTTTTTTGGTAGCTGCTGCATACCGCTGGCTCATATTTAAATAGTTGTCCACTAGAACTCCAAGATCCCTCTCCTAGTTACTATTATTCAGCAAGATACCACATATACTGTACCTGTGCATTTTGTTTTTCTTGCCTAAATGTAGAACTTTACTTTTTCCACCACTGCATACTTCCCTTCATGTAGATGCAGTTCCATTCTCTCACCCCTCATGTTCAACATATATATGAAACCACTGGGTGAGATCATCCATGGTTTTGGGGTATGGTATCATCAATATGCTGATGATACCCAACTTTTCATCTCTACCCCAAACCACCCAAACGATGCCCTCAATGTGATGTCTCGATGCCTGGAGGCTGTGCGGATCTGGATGGGGAGGAACAGGCTCAAGCTCAATCCCTCCAAGACTGAGTGGCTGTGGTTTCCATCATCCCTATTTGTGCATCTTGTTTCATCTTTGATGACAGTGGGAGAAATTCTAGCCCCCTCAGAGAGGGCCCACAATCTGGGTGTCCTCTTGGATATGCGGCTTAGTTTAGAAGAACACCTGATGGCCGTGACCACGGGGGCTTTTACCAGGTTCGCCAGGTACGTCAGATGCGCCCCTTCCTGCATTGGGATGCTCTGTGCACAGTCACTCATGCCCTCGTCCTTTCTCGCCTGGACTACTGTAATGCTCTCTACATGGGGCTGCCCTTGAAGAGCACCCGGAGGCTTCAGCTGGTCCAGAATGTGGCTGCGCAGGTTATCATGGGGCATCTAGGTGCTCCCATGTTACACCCCTTTTAGGCGGCCTGCACTGGTTGCTGGTTGTCTTCTGGGTGCGATTCAAGGTACTAATTATGACCTTTAAAGCGCTCCTTGGCTTAGGCCCAGGATACCTGCGAGACCACCTACTGCCACTGGTAGCCTTCCACCATCCAGTGCGATCCCACAGAGTTGGCCTCCTCAGGGTACTGTCGGCCAGACAGTGTCAGCTAGTGACCCCCAGGAGGGGAGTCTTCTCTGTGGGAGTGCCTTCCCTCTGGAATGAGCTGCCCCCGGAGCTTCGTATAATCCCCGACCTCCGGTCCTTCCGACGTGCCCTAAAAAGTTGGCTTTTCCAGCAAGCCAGCCTGGCCTGAACAAAACAAAATAAATTATTGATCATTGTTAATTTTAATTCATTTTTTTAAAAAAATGTTATTGTCAATTCTAATTGGGTTTGTTTGGGATATTCTATTTAATTTTTTTTAACTTTTGTATTATGTGTTTCTTTTAATGTTGTATGCCGCCCTGAGTCCTTGGGAGAAGGGCGACATATAAATCTAATAAACCAAATCAAACCATTGAGGACTATACATCCAATTTTAGTTTAAAGCCCTTTTGATAAGATGAGCCTGTTATTTTCTGAATATATTTTTTCTAGTTCTTGTGAGGATTACTCCATCTCTTGACAGTAGTCCTTCATCTAGATAATGCAGGCCATAGTCTAGGAAGCCTAAGTTAGAGTATCTTGATGACACCAGTTTTTAAGCCAGTGGTTCATTTTTAAACATATGATAACTAAACAACATATAAGATGACTTAACAATATCAAAAAATATTAAAGGACTGTTCTTGGAGTAACTCTTATAAAAAGTTATTATGGAGTAGCTATTATTAGAAATAGCTATATAGTGGTAGAATTTAAGTTCAACTCAATGGCACTTAATTAACATAGTTGCATCTATTTAATTACTAATATTGATAGGTTATATTTAAATCAACAAAATATTACATTTGGCAATTCTTTTTTCAGTTTCAATAATACTTGAATAAAAACTAGTCAAGTACTGTAACCAAAATTAAAATTAAGTACTGTAACTAAGTACAGCAAGCACTCACTGCCTTTACTTTCACTTTCCTTGTGGGTAATTGCATAATACTCCCTGAGTAAATTTTGTACAATATTGTAGTGGCACTAAGAGCTCTTAAATTGCAACTTTAAATCTTAAATTGCAAATCCATAGCTGGCAATTCAACTAAGACATCCAAAGAACAAAAGACAATATATGAAGTGGTATATGAATGTGACGAAACTAATAATGTGTTTCAAGGCTAACAGACAGGTATAATAAACAGGGTGGGTTTAAGCTAGCTTTAACTATGTTTCATTCTTTTTTATCTTATGATTTTAATGTATTTGGCATTTTATTTTTATTCATTTTCTCTAGTTGGCATGACACATTAATTTGATTGATATGGTTATGGATTCTTTCATTTGAGAAGGTATGTTGAGGGGGGGAATCCTATAGTATACCTTTGATAATATTTTACCTCTAAATTTTATATATGAGCAAATTTTGTTTTTTCAATGTAACTCTTTTCTAAGAAATAAATTTGTTCAATTTTACCATAGAATATAATGTATGGTAATCTATATCTATCAATGTATGAAATTAAGCACTTAACATGGATATTGGAACTTGGAGCCTTCCTACATATGCCCTGTACTTATTGTTAACAATCTAGTTGTTTGATTGATAGCTATACTTTAGAATGTGGTTATTAATCTATTTCAGGTCAAGGAAAAATTTGATTTGAATATACTGAATCTGCCATGTTCTCTACTGATTGATAAGTTGTTAATTATATTTTCTTACTAAATCTTGAAATAATGCTTGATGATAATCTCCATCGGTCAGGAATAACAATTGTGTAAAATCAAAACCAAAGTATTATTAAACAAAATGGACTGCTGGGAATTAGATCAGCAAAGAAATAATTAAAAATAAGCTGGAAAAACTTGTTTTATACATATACTCAGGACTGAATATTAGTGTCTCATGGGCTAAATCTAAATGGCCAGATATTGCCCCATCACTTGACAGTGACCTTCTTGTAATAAAATAAGCTTTGGGAAGACTGTGAAATCTCTCTGTAGCTATTAGTGGAGCCATTTAGGGAAGCAAAAATAGGCCATGTATTGCAAGATTAGATTGTGATTATTACATTGAAATAAAACCCAAGAGAAATAAACTGGCTGCAATTTAATGTGTATTATACAATACATTTAAAAAGTAATTTTAATGAAAATTGGCATACACTAAGTGATATAATTCCATAAAATATGGGGTATTTGAATGTACTAGGAATTTTGCACTTAATATTTAAAACAAAATATCTCAAAATTTAAGATGACTTCTGTAGTAAATATGAAACCATCTTTTAGATAACAATAACAAATCTTCCCCAAATCTGCTAAAACCAATTAAGATAAAGGCTTATTAAACTATAGAAACATAATCAATAATCAATGCATAAGCCATCAATTCATAGTTATTAATGCATTCAGTTTTGTTCCATGTTCTTTTAGAAGACATACTTTTTCATCATTTACATGCGGCATTAAATGGGAAGGACTACTTCAATACCACTTCATGAGCAGTACATATAGTGGAAAATATTAATTATGATACAACTTTTGCAAGATGAAGAAAAATACCATTTCAGACCAGAGTTAATTCACATAATGTATTCCAGAAGCTGCATCTGATGCTCAAAAACATGGAAGATTTCTTATTTATATATGTTTATTTTATTTTTGATTGTTTTAGATTGTAGGATTTTTTTTCATTTTTGTTGTATACAATGTCAGAGTCACATTACTGTGAGATAAGCAGCTATATAAATATAATACATAAATAAATAACACTAATGGAATTGACAGTAAAAAGTAGATTTTCTATCCTACTAGACTTTTGACATTTACAGAGGACAATATGCGACTATTAAAAATACTAAACATTAGAGATCAGACAACACAATTCAAGTGCACTAATACTAATTTGAAACAAATGGATTTTATATCGCTGGGGCGGGGGGGGGAGCTACTTTCCAAATTTCACACAGAGAATGAAAAATTGGAAGAGAGGAAATCAGGTTTTATTACTGAAAGCTTTACACTCTATCCAGGAGGTAAGTTTAGCAAGATACTTCCTCAACAGTATCTTTGAAAGGAATGTGGCAGAAACTTATGAGGAGCCCAGGCCTTCTAGATACTGTATATCTTTAAGATATTTAATTGACAAATGGTTAAGACAACTACCTACTCATTGGGTAGTTATTACTGAAACCGAGTCAGTAAGATTATTTCTTGAGAAGATCAATGCTGTACAGCTCAATTTTTGTTCTCATATTTTCTATTCTCTACTTTCACTCTAAATCCCCCCCTTTTCTTACTTCTTATTATATCTTCAGGAATGAGACAGAGGCTCGTGTCCGGTAACTCTGTAACCAATTTATTTTAACACAACTTGTAACAGTAACAGGTAACAACCAGGCAGGGTGCTGGTTTAACAATGTAGCAACAGAAGGATGATCTGTGTAGAGAGAGAGGCAGAGAAGCAGCTCCAGCTGGACTGGAGTGTTCGTCTGCTCTGGTGCTGAACAACTGACAGTTTGAACGAGTCTGCCTTTTATAGTTCCTCAGACTCGCCCGGCAACTGACAGGCGCGTCTGATTGGCTAAGACGCGCCTGGCTGCTGCCGAGCTGTCATTCGTAACAGCGAGGACTAACTTTTACTATACAACACTTCTTCCCCCCCAGCTGTGCGCATGCGTGATGTTTGCGCACGCGTAGTCCTGTAAGTATACAGGAGAACGGCGGACACGCCCCGAACGCCGCAATTGCATTGCAGGCGGATCATCGCATTGATGTCCCTGTCTGAGCTCCTCCCCTTGGGGAGTGAAGCTCCAGGTGACGTCTGATGGCAGAGGAACCCTGAATGGATGACTCCCACTGAATGGTAAGCTGGGCGAAGGGGGCGCGGCCGAGGATGTTGACGGCTTATGACTAGGCCGGTAGGCGGCCTCTGGAAGGGGAAGGCTAGGTCTATGTTGGCCTAAACGTAATGGGTTGGGGTTTTCAACTCCGGATTGAGAAGCACTGCTGGGCTGTGATACTGAGCTAGGCTGCCCTGGATTGGAGAAGGCTGGAGAGTTGTGGTTATTTAACTGCGGTTGCGGGTTCAGGTCTGGCTGAGAAACGGTTAAGCCAGGACCTTGCGTGTCGGCTTGAGAATCATTTTCTGATGACCGTCGTTGTCTCAATTGATCCAGGTGTCTTCTCCAGGTTGATCCATCTGAAACTCGAATCCTGTAGGAAACGGGCCCTGTTATTTCGGTTATAATTGCAGGCACCCATCTCGTCTCTCCTCCATAGTTTCTAGCCCAAACCAGGTCCCCAGGCTTAAAAGTGCGGGAGGGGGTTGGAGGCCCCAGGTTGCCAGACTGAATTCCTGAATAGACGGGATGCAATCTATTCAGGGTGGTCCGCAGGCGCCTGCCCATCAACATCTCCGCGGGGCTTTTCTGTGTCAGGGGGCAAGGTGTGGAGTGCTGTGCCAATAAGTAAGCATCCACCCTTGCCTGCCAGTCTCCACGGTTTAGACGGCCCAAAGCCTCCTTGGCAGATCTAACCGCCCTTTCCGCTCGGCCATTGCTGGCCGGGTGGTAAGGGGCAACCAGCGCATGGCGGACCCCTTGCTCGGCCAGGTATGTTTGGAACGTTGTAGACGTGAATTGCGGGCCGTTGTCGGACACTACTGTGTCCGGCAACCCGTGGGTTGCGAACAATCGTCGCAAGGCTCGCACAGTACTGTCAGATGTGGTGGAGTGCATGAGCAATACTTCCACCCATCGAGAGTACACGTCCACAACTATAAGGAAAGTCTGGCCGTAAAAGGGGCCAGCGAAATCTATATGTATTCTAGACCAGGGACCCCGAGGCATCTCCCATTCCCGGGAGGGAGAGGAAGGAGGAGATGGTCGGGACTGCTGGCAGGTTTCGCATTTGGCGACCCAGGCTTCGATCTCTGCATCTAACCCTGGCCACCAAACGAAACTGCGAGCAAGGGCCTTCATTCTGCTTACTCCGGGGTGACTTTCATGGAGACGTTGCAGAATCTGTTGTCGGAGGACCGTTGGGATGACCACACGGTCGCCCCACAGTAGGCAGCCTGAATGTATAGAAAGCTCCCACTGTCTGTTCTTGAAGTGCTTGAACTGAGGTGGTAACTCACCCGCAGGCCAGCCTCTCAGGACCCAGTTCAATAGCTGTGACAGTGTGGGGTCAGACCGAGAGTAGGCGGCCACATCGGTAGAAGTCAATGGCAATTCTAACTGAGCAATTGCCAGAACAGAACGGCAAGGAACCGCTTGATCTTCCGTGTCCGGAAGAGGGCAGCGACTAAGGGCATCTGCATGCCCTATTTGCTTGCCCGGACGGTAGCACAGGGCGTAAGAATAGGCCGCTAAGAACTCCGTCCAGCGGGTCATCCTTGGGGACAGGATAGGAGGGGTCGGTCTATCACCAGCCAGTAGCCCAAGGAGTGGCTTATGGTCTGTGAATAGGGTGAAGTGCCGCCCGTATAGGTAGTCGTGAAACTTTTTGATTCCAGACACTGCAGCCAGAGCCTCCTTGTCAATCTGGCTGTAGTTCCTCTCAGCCGAGGACAGTGTTCTGGAATAAAAAGCTATGGGGGCTTCTGAGCCGTTGGGCAGGACGTGACTCAGAACAGCCCCCAAACCAACGGGGGAGGCATCACATGCTAGAGTCAGGGGCATCTTGTCGCTATATTGCACTAAGACTGCCTCTGACGTCAGCAGGGATTTGACAGCCGCGAATGCATGCGCTTCGCGGCTGCCCCATTGCCAAGGCGCGGATCGGTCGAGCAACCGATGTAGCGGCTCGGCTAGTGATGCCTTGTGAGGGATGAAAGGCGCGTAGAAATTTAAAAGCCCCAGGAACGATTGGAGCTGCGCCTTTGAAGTAGGAGTGGGAGCGTTCCTGATAGCTGCCAATTTAGAAGGGGTAGGATGAATTCCCTGGGCATCAATTGTGAAGCCCAGGAAGTCCACTTGGGGCACAGCAAAGAAACATTTGCTGCGTTTAAATTTAAGACCCGCGCCCCTGAAACGGTCGAGGACTTTCCTCAGTACTTTGATGAGGTCTGAGCGGCTGTCAGCAGCGATCAGGACGTCATCAAAGTAAGGTACCACTCCAGGGAGCCCATGGAGCAGACGTTCCATGAGGCTCTGGAAAATCCCCGGGGCAACGGAAATGCCGAATTGAAGGCGGCGACAACGGAAAGCCCCCCGGTGGGTGACGATGGTTTGGGCAGCCGCCGCATCGTCATCCACAGGGAGTTGCTGGTAGGCCTGCGCCATATCCAGTTTAGCGAAAATACGGCCCTGCCCCAAGGAATGGAGCAGGTGCTGTACAACAGGGACTGGATAGGGGTTTGCCTGAAGGCCAAGGTTGATGGTCGACTTATAGTCGGCGCAGATCCTAATGGAGCCGTCGGCCTTCACCGCAATCACAATGGGGGTCTCCCAAGGTGAGTGGTCGACGGGCTCCAGTATGCCCTGCGCCACGAGCTTATCGAGCTCAGCTTCAACCTTTGGCCTTAATGCAAAGGGCACCCTGCGGGCCTTCAGTCTGATTGGTGCAACCTGGGGGTCCAAGCTAAGGGATATGGGGCTGCCTTTGTAATGGCCTAGCTGGCCATCAAAGATATCAGCATAGTCTGACAAGACTGCTGCTATGTCTGGGGGCGTGTCCGCAGTAGAATGAATCCCCTGAAGGGAGATACCCAAGGGAGAAAACCATTCTAACCCCAGAATTGCTGGTAAAGGTTTCTGAACAATTAAAGCAGGTAAAACAGCGCAAAACTTGCCATAAGAAACCCTCAAGGCATATGAACCTAGGATAGAGATATGGGAGCCTTGATAGTCTGTTAAAATTGCGTTAAGGGGTGACAAGTGACAACGTTTCACGTGGGGGCACAACAGAGAAAAAGTGTCCCAAGAAAGAAGGGATTTTGAGGAGCCGGAGTCCACTTCCATCTGACACGGCTTCCCTTCAATCAGTATTTTAATATTGATTTTGTCCGTACCCTGTGAGGATGAGTTGATGGAGGTGTCATGCAGGGACGAAGAAGCTTGATTGATGTTAAAGCATTCGTCTTGACGCTGAGCAGGTTTCCGCTGCTGCGAGCTCTTCGGCGGGGGTGGAGGAGGACCATATGGAGGAGGTGGCTCGATTGCTGCAGAAGGAGTAGGAAGTGAAGCCTTGCAGACATGGGCTAAATGTCCTTTCTTTCCGCAGCGGCGGCAAACCGCTGCCTTGAAGGGGCAATTAGCCCGGGCGTGCGCTCCGCCACAGCCAATGCAAGCAGAGGAGTTTGAAGGGAAACGGCTGATGGCTTGACTCTGTCGAGGCTGCTGACGGCGGGGTTGTGCTCCAAGTCTATCTACCTGAAGTTGTTGTAGATAGTCAGGCAGGGGGGCTAGCTCATCAATTAGATTTGTAATGTACGTTGGCTGCTGGAGCGGAGGAGGAGTTGGAACGGTTGAGGCTTGAGTGGCAGGTAACCCTCCAGCAACCGTCATCTGCGCGAGGTAGCATTCTATTTCGTTGGAGGATGAATCTGCCAACTCCGCAGCGCGAGCCTCGTCTATGGCATAAGCTAATGTGACCTTAGGCTTGCCCAAAAGTCTACGCCTGAGAAAAATATCCTTTAGGCCACAGACGAATTGCTCTGCGAGATTTGCCTCAAGATCTGGGAACTCACACTGCGCTGCAGCAACTCTCAAGGCTTGCAAAAATTGATTTACCGTTTCTGCAGGCTTTTGGACTCGCCTGCGGTAAGCGAAGCGTCTGGCTATTTGAGATGGAGTAGGTGCGTAGTATGCCTGCAATCCGTCTGTTAGTTCTTGCCAGGTGAGGTCGTACACCGCTCTAGGGGCGGCAAAGGACCTTGCGGTGGCAAACATTTCTGGGCCACAAGCCGTAAGGAAGAACCCACATTTCCTCGCTTGAGACTGACCTTGACGGTTGTTAGCGATTAAAAAGCATTCAAACCGTTCAAGAAATGCCTCCCAGGTTTCACCTCCAACCCCAAAAGGGGCAAACATTGGCATTCCGGCCATAGCAGTTGGTTGGAGAAGTGGCAGTTGGTTCCTTTTTCTTCTGGTTACAGGTCCCCAGTCCTCGTCGCCAGTATTATATCTTCAGGAATGAGACAGAGGCTCGTGTCCGGTAACTCTGTAACCAATTTATTTTAACACAACTTGTAACAGTAACAGGTAACAACCAGGCAGGGTGCTGGTTTAACAATGTAGCAACAGAAGGATGATCTGTGTAGAGAGAGAGGCAGAGAAGCAGCTCCAGCTGGACTGGAGTGTTCATCTGCTCTGGTGCTGAACAACTGACAGTTTGAACGAGTCTGCCTTTTATAGTTTCTCAGACTCGCCCGGCAACTGACAGGCGCGTCTGATTGGCTAAGACGCGCCTGGCTGCTGCCGAGCTGTCATTCGTAACAGCGAGGACTAACTTTTACTATACAACACTTCTGCACTACTGATCTGCTCAGAAGAGACTGCCAGAAGAAAATGCCAGTCATATGGAACAGTTCCCAATAGATTTGAGTATTAGTGAAAAATAACTGACTTGCTGAAAGAAACTAGTCTAGTGGATTCAATTGGATATTCTTTGTGGATCACTACCTAAATTAATTTTCAGATCTGCTGATGTAAAAATTGCCATATCCCATTTCACTGCTGTTTTCAGACTTCCAAGGTAATTGTGAACTCTAATTAAAGAAATACAAACCAAGCAGTTACTCCAATTGTAAAAAATAACGGAACTCATTTTCCATGGCCCACCCTATTTCATCCTGTAATCTGCTTTATAGTGAGACCAGTCCAATTACAATTGTTTGCTTCCTTTTAAAAATATAGCTGTATAATATAGATTTTCAACCCATATCATTGCTATAGTTTTTTTAATGTTCAGAATCACATTTTAAGTGACATTAAGTATTAAAATCATAGAGAAGAGAGAAAGAAGTGAAAATCCACACTTTATTAATCTGGTTAATAAAAGTCTTGCTATCTATAAGGAATTTCTAACACACACTCTATGAGGCACTTCAAAGGGGTGCTTTGACTCCATAAAGTTCTGATTAAAGCAGTGTTTCTCAGCCTTGGCGGTTTGGAGATGTGTGGACTTCAACTCCCAGAATTCCCCAGCCAGCTACGCTGGCTAAGGAATTCTGGGAGTTGAATTCCACATTTCTTCAAACTGTCAAGTTTGAGAAACACTGAATGAAAGCATTCCTTCAAATTCAGCACTGAATCAAAGTAGCACTTTAATGCAACCTTAAGTAAGCTGCCAGTTAGTCAGGATCCCAGGTACAAATGTCCCTTTCAACCAGAATGAAATGGTGAGCTCCATTTCAAGTAATTATGGTTAAATAATTTCAGTTTTTTGAAAATTGCTGTATCTCATGCTGGATTATTCTATGGCCTGAACCTGAATGAGGCTTCAAGGTGGGGTTGACCCATTTAGTACAGGCCTCATTTCTATAAAATTGAAGCAGTTGCCTGAATCAAGATGACATGCTTTAATTCAGTGCCAACTTCATTTATTAAAATACCAATAACATTGTAACAATTCCCTTAAAAATTTTATTTTTTCCACATGTGTCTTACTATTTATGTTTTGTACATTGCTTTGCTGTTCTCTTTTCTGTATTTCAGCATTCCACAATTTGCATAGATTTGGAATGTGGGAATTTTTAAGTGAGAAGTCCCCACTTAAAAATAAATGGCATCTCTTTTTCAGTTTCTGAACAAATGTTTCTGGGTTATAGGAAGATCTTTGTAGCATTTTATAACTGTAGAAATGGGTTGGAAAATATGTGATCTGGATTTCTTTCTATAGTCTCAGTTATTCCTATGAGATTACATTTATCATTGCAATGTAAATATGTCTTTGTAGAATCATCTTGTTCTTAATTGAATTAGCAGGACTTTGGAGGTCAAGCCTTTATGTTGATATTCTTGAAGAAGGTTACAAAACATAATTATTGCATTTGTTACTCAGTTACTTACTAACATACAACAGGCAGAACCTCAAACATTTTCATTGCAAAAATCTCTTTTGTTGTACATGAACTTTTAAGTATCTGACATGTGTATGCACATACATTTGTAAAATTACTTGAATTCAAATTACACAAATTACAAAAGAGTTGTGGCCAAGAATATTCAGGAGCAGAATATTTATATCTAGCTTTGAGTCAAAATACAATAGGATAAAAAAGAGATATGGACTTGCCAATACATTCTGATTTCAGGTTATGCTCTGCAAACGGAATCAGGCAATCCTGTGATTAGGCTAAATTTAATTTCAGTTGTTATATACTTTAATACTAGCTTGTTTCAGTTTAATCCAATTTACTATCATAATGGATAATTCAAACAATTAGATTGAGTTCCTTTTGCACCAACGAGCCCTTAATCTGCTTAAAATTGCAAAATTTCTCATTTTGTAATAAATTAGGACATAATAAAGGCTATTTTAATATGCAGGTTTGTGCTTAAGTTAAATAAGCACAAATCTGTTTAGGTTCATTTCTCTTCCTCAGCCCATCACTATTATATTATGCAGGTAGTCCTCAACAGTTCATTTAGTGACCATTCAAAAAGTGACATAACCATTTTTCATACTTACTGTTAGATTGGGTAATGGATAGGCACACACAGGCTTAGCGGTAACAACAGTACAAGTGAGAACAATCCAGCGAAGGCTGAGTCTGACAGCAGTCCTTCGACCAATAGGATTAAACCTCTGTTCCCGCCGGAACAGAGGACCTTGGTGGAAACCACTGTAGTTAGAGTAAATATCTAACACTTACCATCATTGAAATATCTCTCTGTGTGTGATCCAAATTCAGCCTTTCTGAAACACAGTAACCAGAAATCCAGACTGGAGATAATATTGAAGAGAACAACACAGGTATACTTCAGCTTGATAGCTGCTGACAGCAGCACATTTTGCCAAAGCATTTTCAGCTATGCAAATGCCTCATCATACCTTATTATAGAGTAAAAAAGCATACATTGTCAAAGGCCAGTAAACATTTCTGCATGTGGTGGAGAAAAATCAAGGCAGTTGCAAAGACCAACAGAAATGTTTACTCCTTTTGGGAATGTATCTTACCTTAGTTCTTTGTATAATAGTTTTGTCTTAGAAATCATGTTATTCCTTTTGGGAAAGGAATTTGTACCATATTTTTAATTGTTCTCATTTAGTTTAATGTGGGGAAGGATGCATTTCTTTCTAGTGCCATTTGCTGCTGGAAGGATATAAATTAACTAAACTTAAATGCATTTTTGATTAAATTAGCGAGGCAACATTTTTTTTCTTTGCACCTACCACAGTTATATGGCCTTTTATTGTATAATTAAATCCTCTTCCTGGATGAATCTGAATACATTAAAAATAAGGTAAAATAATTCTTTTGTGGGAGTTCTTTCTGTTAGATGCCTGGAAAAAATAGAAAAAAACCTACATTTAATAGTAATAAAATATGATCAGGAATATTGCTGAAATGCATTCTAAAATCCTTTAAACTTAGGCACAAAGTGGAAGTTTTTATAATATGAAGACAAAAATAAAAGTTAATTGAAATTTTAAAATGTACTGCAACAAGTTGTTTCTCTGTTCTAATTTTGTTAGCCTTCAGAACCATTCTGTTAATGTATATTAGTTCAGAAATCAATTAGTACAAAATTGTATAAATAAGAGAAAGTATATAGTAGTACTTTATACAGATAATTCTCAAGTTATGACAGTTCACTTAGCAACCATTCAAAGTTATGACATAACCCCCTGTTCATTTTGCGAAGATCTAGCAAGCCTTTAGTTTCTTAGCCTGTTTCAGTGCTGCAGATCTTCAGTTCATTCACAGAGAATGGAAGCCTAAAATAGTGCAATATCACATGAAATCAGTAGAGCGAGATTTTGGAGGCCTGAAAGAGATGTCGCAAAAGGCTTTGCAAATGGAAGAAAGGCCTGAAGGACTGAAGCCTTCCCTCCATTTGCAAACCTTTTTGCCATCTTTGCAAAAAGCCTTTGCCACCAAAAATGGAGAACTTTGGGCCTCCGTTCTCATCACCAAGGGCCTTTCCTTAAGTCGTTTTCTGAAGAGAACAGAGCTTGTGAGGGGTGCACACATCCATCTGGGCCTCCGTTTTCCAGTGGAAGAGAGAGAGTGGTCACGTGTAGGTATTCTTAAAGCCTGATTGGTCTAAGACTGAGAGTAAAACTTCTAAAATGCTCCTTCCTGCCTTTCTAGCCCAGTTTCCTCTCAGTCTCTTGGTCCAAGCATTGCTTGAGTTGTGAGTAGAGAGATAGTGTGTAATTTTTTTACTATTTTTGATTCAATTAGCTTCTAAATTCGGTTCAATTGGACACCTTAAATTGCTTAAATTTACTTAAAATTCTTTCCTTGTAGCTGCGGCCCAGGGGTCAGTTCTTTCTTTCTCCGGCGGTTGGGGGGCCCCTGTGGGGCATCCAGGCCCTCCCATCCGTGGGCCAAGAGGCTCAGTCCTATCCCCAGGGTTGTGGGGGTGTGGTGCTCCAGCGCAGTTGTTGCGAGGGCCGTGGGCCTTTCGGCAAGCCACCAAGAAGCTCTGCTAGTGCCACGAGGCGCTCACGAGGTTTGCGGAGTCGGTGCTTGCTTTCGGGCGATTGCCACGCGCTGGGCTTAAAGAGCCAACGTCACCTGAGTTTCAGGGGGGTGCGAGCCATTGGTGCCACCGGGCCCCCTGGATCGTGAAGGGCTCAATTGGGGTGATCAGAAGAGCCCATTGCTGTGATTTCGGCCTTTCTTTTTGCCGCATGGGCCTTTGAAGAGCTCCAGCGGCCATTTTGATTGCTGCCACGTGCACGAGGCCTTCCTCGCTCGAGCATCCATTGGGAGGCCCAGGCTGGGGGTGATCAGCCTAGCCCATCTACTTGCCTTTGGAGCCCCAGGCTCTGGTGGGGCCTACAGAGGCTTGCTTTTCCTCCGCATCTTCTGGGACACACAAGTGGGGAGATGGAGGAGGGATTGGGAATCCCCCAGGGCCAGGCAGAAGGCCCGTTGGGGGGAGAGGTGGGCCTGGAGCAGGGACCCAGACCCAGAGAACTGCTGGCAAGGCCCTTGGCAGCCCAGCGCCCCTCTAGGACCTCCACCAGGAAGGAGGCCAAGAAGCACAAGGCACTTGAGAAAACGTTTGTCAGGGCTGAGAGGCAGACCAAGTCTGCTAGGCCTGCCGCTACTAGCAAGTCCAGGTCTCTGATTAGGCCTCCTTCTGGATGTTCTTCTCCTTGAGCCTTCAGCCTCTCTTCTTCCTCAGGCTCCCCAGCCAGGCCTCACAGCTACTCCAGGCGAGGGAGGCCTCTTTCCCCTTCTCCTCCAGCTTCCCCACATCTGGCAAGGGACAGCTATGAGGACCCCTTGGAGGGGACATATATGGGGCCTCGTTCTTCGCACAGGCTGGAGCCTCAGGGGCCTAGCACTGCTTATGGGGACATGGAGGATCTGGAACACCTTCCTGAAGCTATTAAGCGGCTTATTTCTGCAGCCATTTTGCGGGGCATTGTTCAGCGGGACAGGAGTTCCCATTCTTCTAGGTTGCAAGGGGGGCCGGGCTGGCACCAGTATAGGGCTTCCTCCCCATCCATGGTTAGTGAGGTCTTGGTCATGGGGGAGAAGAATCCTCATGACATGGGGTTTTTGGAAGATGAGGATGCAGCCCCTCTGATCCTCCGTCTTCCTTGGGTCTGTTTGCCCCAGCCATGTTCAAGACTCTCCTGAACAAGGCTAGAAAGACCACCAAAATTGGAATGGGGGACCCCACGGTTCCTCTGCCTAGGAACCCAGACATGGCCATGTTTTCCAACACAGCTACCAACAGGGAAGAGATTCCTGCCCCCCATGGTTTATGGAGGTCCTGACCAACCAGTGGGCCCACCCCTCCAATTTTTCTAATCCAGGAAGCAATGACCAGCACTTCTACAATGTGGAACAGGTCTTTGTCCAGGCCATCCAGTTGCCCACTATTGACACTCCCATTGCTACTCTAGTTTCCTCGTCCACGGTGGTATCCGGGGATGTGGTGGACAAGTTAAAACCTGAGGATAAGCGAGCTGAGCTTACCCTGAGGAAAAATTTCAATGCCACTGCATAAAGTCTGCTGCGGTGGCCTTTTATTTCAACCAGACTACTGTTATGTGGCTGCATCATCTCCAGGATCGCATCCCGATCCAGGATGAGCGGCTCCAACAGGATCTGACTAAAATCATTGCGGCCTCTCATTTCTCAGCAGATGCGACTCTGGACATGGTCAAGTTTGCGTCCAGTGCATTGGCCATCTCAGTTACCTCGCGCCGGCTCTTGTGGCTTAGGAATTGGCAGATGGATAACAAGGCCAAGTGGAATCTGGCAGCTTCCCCCTTTAAGGGTCCCAATCTCTTTGGGGAGGCTCTCGACTCTATTCTGGTTGAGAATGAGGACAAGAAAAAGGTCCTTCCATCCAACACGAAAAAGCCCGAGACACGGTCTCATCCATATCGTAGACAATTATAGGCTCCTGACTATGACCATCACCAACGTTTCTTCTCCTTTAGGTCCAACAGGCAGTATTCCAGGTCATCCTACCAGGACAGGGGCAGGTTTCAGCACCAATCATGGTGGCCCTTTCAAGGTGGCAGTGGTCGCCCTTACCGCAGAGGGAAGTGACTCGAACCTGAGTCATCCCATAGGTGGCCGTCTGCTCCTTATGCAGATCATTGGGACGACATCACATCAGACACCTGGGTCCGGTCTACGGTTCGACACGGTCTCAGATTAGAGTTCCTCTCCACTCTCCCGAACATCTTCTGGTCGTTCCCTCCATCCCGGAGTCTGGAGCGCTGCCGCCTGATGGATCAGGCCATAAAACACGACATTCTGGGGGTGGAGGTAGATCCCCAAGGAGAAAGGGAGCGGGGCCACTACTCCAACTTGTTTGTGGTTCCGAAGAGTTCGGGGGGCTGGAGGGCAATTCTGGACTTCAAGCAGCTGAACCGATTCTTGGTTTACAGACGCTTCAAGATGTCCTCCCTAAAGTCTATCCTTCAGGGCATCCAGAAGGGGGATTTCTTGGCATCGATAGACCTGATGGAGGCCTATCTTCATATTCCAATTCTCCCGACTCATCGCAGGACATTCCGGGGGGGGGGTGTTGTTTGGTTGTATCTGTTGCAGTTATGTTGTTTGTCTTCAAGGAAACTGTGCTAGAAAGGCAGGAAGGAGCATTTAAGAAGTTTTACTCTCAGTCTTGGACCAATCAGGCTTTGAGAATACCCACACATGACCACTCCCTCTCTTCCCCTGAAAAGACATGTTCAGGTAAGACCAACGTTCTTTCTCAGCAGCAAATGACTTGAGGAAAAGCCCTTGGCAATAAGAATGGAGGCCCGTGGCCTCCATTCTCAGTGACAAAGGCTTTTTTCAAAGACAGTTGGGGCCTATAGGGATTCAATCTCTTGTCCCTGCAGGCCTCAGCAAGCCTTTGCTCAAGGGGAAATCATGATAGAGAGGCTGGAGAGGAGACAGTTCCCTTAATCATTGAAATCTATATAATGTAAGTGACCCGGTTGGACAGGATGGGGGAGGGAATGAGATATCCAGTGAGTTAGGGGAGGCCTTGGGTGATCGGAATCACTACTCCCCCATGGCATTCCCCACACTGAGATACCTCTTGCACTTAACAACCATTCCCCTCCCCACAAATTGTAAGCCGCCCTGAGTCCCCTCAGGGAAAGGGCGGCCTATAAATAATAAACAAAACAAATCAAATCAAATCAAATGTGAGGGTGAAAGCAGGGAGTAAATGAGCAAACCAGTAGTATAAAAAAAAAAGGAAACCCACCACTGATTCAGAATATAAAATCCTCATCATATCTAGCTTGGTATCTAGCACCCTAGTTTTCCACTTGCCAGCAGGAGAGAAGCATGATAAGTTTATTGAACTGCAACAGATTCGGTTTATTAATCACAATACACCAAAGGCTGTATTCATTTATCACATTGCACTGAAAATAGTATCGGAAATGTGAGGTAATTACTTGATGAGAATTCTTAGGGCTCCCAAACAAATCCATAATTAAGGCAATTAATACCTTGTGATTACTATTCATTCTAATGCATAAACTTTTCAGAAAAGAGATTCACCATCTGGATTTCACTATAAATACTGTAGCAGGGGGTGGAGGGAAGGAAGTTAAATTAAGGTTATACAACTTTAAAAGATGATATGGTATAATTCCATTTGAGAAGGTATTTATAATGCCAAAAAACTATTTACTAGTGAAGATAGTGTGGAACTAGTTATCTATGTACCAAATCTTCCCTTTTCTGGACTTTGCCAGAATTGCTAAATAAAAAAAAATAAGGGAATGCATTGATTAGCTAATGCTATTTTTCCAAATAGTCATAATTAAGAAATTTTTTAAAAAATTCCAAGATAAATACCCTAGAGATATATGTTTAGAAAAGAATTCACAAACTATATACATTGGAAAAATATGCAAAGAAGTACATATCAATTTTGCTTATTATTTTTAGTGAATCTTGAAACTGAAAATCCAAATGAAAATAATTTTGTTTCAGGATCTAATGTGAGGTAGCCACTAGGACCAAAGGTTTGTTATTCCAAGCTTTCAGACTCATGCTGGAGTCCATCCTCAGGGAACTTCTCTGTCTCCAAGATGTGTACATTGTGCTGTTCTTTGCATAATATTCATGTGGGATCTAGTTGGGTGGGGCTTTGAATTGTTGATGGTGTTGATAGCCATCTATTAAGTTGTTGATTGTTGTTTCCTTGTTCTACCTGCCTGAGTTCGGAAGTACTTGTTAAGCTGATGATAAATTAGCATTCCTGTTGACTGACAAGGGGCATGATTCTCAGGCTTCGGTCATTTCTCTGACGATTTTTGTTCCTGTTTGGCCAACAATCTTAGTAGCTGCAAAATTGAATGCATGTCCTTGTTCATTGCAGGCTACCAATAAGTTTGAATCTCCTCTTCTAACTACTTGCTTGTGTTCTTATAACCTTGTTACATAATCATCATAATAATAATTTAATAATAATTGAAAATTGCCATTGGAAGTGAAGAGAGCTAATAGAATACTTTTCAACCATTACTCTGTAAAAGCCAGGTCATGGACTCAGACTTAATGAGGCCCGATTCCAACTGGACTGCCAGCACTAAGCAAACATGAAAATTATTGAGAGGATTAGCCTGGAGAAATTTTGACTGAATCTGTTCCAACTTGCTACAATTGTTTAAATGTAAGTCTAAAAGCAATACTGCAGTTGGGCTACACCTTTAGCTTCAAAGCCTATAAAAGCTAACAGAATATCAGGTCCAAAATGAAAAAAAAGTATGTCTAGATAGCTGAATAGCTGACATTTATGTCTTGAAACTACTACATTATTATCTATTCACCATTTATATTTCAAAGATCTTTTAGCAAACACTGTCACTTGATCTTGCAATAATTGATGGTCAGAAATTCCTGCCAGCTGTTAGAAGCAAATTATAAAGAGCTCTTCTCAGCCCTATTAGAGTTCACAATACAAGTGCTGCATTGTCAGCATGAAGTAAGATAATGACATGCCTCTTGTATAATTTAAAAGGATGGAAGTCTGGATTGTCCAAACAATCCACTAATGAATTAATATAAAGATTAAATAGTGTTGGAGCTAAAATAATGGTATTTTCTTGTGGCTTGTAATGAATTTGACAGCATGCCCTAAGCTACATATCTAACCCCAAAGATATGACTGTAAAGCTAGCAAATGAGCAAAAGAAATCATGTCAACAAAGAAACCTAGAGGCAGCGTTAAATGCAGATTTATATTCTATAGAAATGGTATCAGGAAGAAAGGCTGAAACTTTATCCAAGATAGACCAGTCTATTCTAAATCTTGTTTCTTTCTTGTCCAGGAGGCAACTGGGAATCAATTTTGTAATAGTATTTACAGAATGAATATGCCTGAATGAAAATGATTTTTTAAAAAAAAAAAAAGTATGATGGATAGATCCTGATCCATGGTCATGCTAATGGCTTGATCAGTGCATGTGCTGAGCTTAGGTAACACTTAACAATATAAGATACTAAGATATAATATAATTTACTAAGATATAATATAATATAGTATAATATGACAGTACAGTATAGTACAATACAATACAATACAGTACAATGCATAATAATTCTTTCAGAAGTCACCAATGATTGCTCACTCTTCAAGGATAATATAATTTATATTTATATTATCATCATTCTAGCCTTTGCCTATCCACTGCAGGATGAAGTTGTCTTCCAACCAATATGGTCTTGAGCTTTCTTTTACCAATTGGGTGTATAATACTTGCTGATGTCATTGATCCATCTTGTTTTAGGTCTCTTTTGTGGATGCTTTTTATCAAGTGGAATCCATTCTATGACTGTCTTGGTCTACCTGCTTTCATTTCTTCTTCCTATGTTACCAACCAATTTTCATTTCAATTATCTTACTCTTATTCTCTTGATGATATTCTACTCTAACACTACACCATTATATTATTATATTATTATATTATATTATATTATATTATTATTATTGTTGTTGTTGTTGTTGTTGTTGTTGTTGTTGTTGTACAATTGTATCACAGCAGCCAGTTGTTTCGCCGGATTTGGCATGTTCATGCATGTTCTTTAAGTTACTAGCATCTGCCCTTAATTTTTTGATTTTTTGTTCTAAACGGATTTTCCACTTTGGCTTTGATGCTTTTTCTGTTGTGTGACTAGATAGTTTAATTTTAATGCCTAGTTCATTAGTGACTATTACAGCTGCGCTGTACATTAACTGGTTTGTTTCCAAGATGGATCCCGGTTCAATTGTTGAAAACACTGCATTAACCATTTTCATGATAGGGGCCAAAATTTTCTTAGGCACAGTTTTTAGTGATGGTAAACGTTGCCTTTCCTCATTAAGCAGAAAATGCTCCATGATCTTATCCTTCAATTCTTTTTGTTTTGAGTTAGTTCATCAGTTGGTTCAGTGATAACTGGTTCTAGTGGTGGTGATGTTATTTCCTCCCCGAGAGCTTCTTCTGGGAGTTCTACTATAATGTCTTTAGTTGTGTCTTGAATATCAGTTATTTCCGCTTGTGATATTGTTTTTGGGGTTTTGCAATTTGCCTGAATTTCCTCATGTTCAACTTCACTAAACACTTTATTCCGTATAATAAATCGCCTTTGATCTGCTAGTCGTTGTTCACTAACATTTGAATCTGGATATTGTTGTTTCCATAATTCATACATTCGCTTTAAATAGCCTCTTTTTTCTGGCTCTGAGTTGTAGTAACAGGCCATTATGGCACGGTTTTCATCTGCACTATATTTTTGTCGTTTTGTTGGCTGGTCCACTTGTAGCCCACTTGTCGACGGATGTCCAGGGACCCCAACATCCGCCGCGGCCCTTGTTAACCCGCACGACGACCGATGCGGTATGGAATTCTTATTCGTTTTTTTCACCATATTGTTTGGGTTGGCGGGGGTTTTTTTACGGGACCAGATGCCAACCTGTTCCCAACCTTCCTCCTTTCTCATCCGGGCTTGGGACCGGCAACGGCGGAGTTATTATTATTATTATTATTATTATTATTATTATTATTATTATTATTACACAATTGTATCGCAGCGGCCAGTTGTTTCGCCGGATTTGGCATTATATTATATATAATATAATAATATTATATTATTATTATTATTATTATTATTATTATTATTATTATTATTATACAATTGTATCACAGCGGCCTGTTGTTTCGCCGGATTTGGCATTGGTTACTAGTCGGGCCCCACCCAGGGGCCTAGGACGTCGTAACGTATTTTCGTAATATGCGTGCAGATCCAAGCAGTGCGGCTTTTTGCATTTGACTGATGGTGATTTTGTCAATTTTTAACTGTTTTAAATGTAATTCCAGTGCTTTCGGAATAGCAACCAGTGTGCCAATTACCACTGGAACAATCACTGCTGATTTGTGCCATAGTCGTTGAATTTCGATTTTTAAGTCCTGGTATCTTGCGATTTTTTCATGTTCCTTCTCGGCGACCCTGCTATCACCTGGTATTGCGATGTCTATGATTGTGACCTTATTTTTCTCAACCAGTGTGATGTCTGGTGTATTATGCGCCAGTATTTTGTTGGTTTGTATACGGAAATCCCACAAGATCTTGACCATCTGATTTTCGGTGACTTTCTCATGCTGATGTTCCCACCAGTTTGTTGCTGTTTTAATATTATAATTTTTGCACAAATTCCAATGGATCATTTGTGCTACTGAATTGTGCCACAATTTATAATCAGTCTGCGTGATTTTTTTTACAGCAGCTGAGTATGTGATCAACAGTTTCATCAGCTTCTTTGCAAAGTCTGCATTTGGCATCATCAGAGGATTTTTCGATTTTGGCCTTAATGGCATTTGTGCGGATAGCTTGTTCTTGCGCAGCCAGGATTAGTAACTCTGTTTCTTTCTTTAATGTACCTGTTGTTAACCATAACCAAGTTTGTTCACTGTCCACTTTATCTTTTATTTTTTCCAGAAATTGGCCATGCAGTGCTTTGTTCTGCCAACTCTCCATTCTTGATTTTATCACATCTTTTCTGTATTCTTGTTTCGTCTGTTGGGCCTTCAGTAGATTTTTGTTCTTTACTTCGATTAATAGATGTTCTTGACTTTCTTTTAAATAATCAGCCAGTGCATGATTTTCTTCTTCAACTGTTTGCTTCACTTGTAATAATCCTCTGCCACCTGATTTTCGGGGCAGGTAGAGTCTATCAGTATCACCATGTGGATGTAAACTGTAGTGCATTGTCATTAGTTTCCTGGTTTTTCAGTCCAAAAGGTCCAAATCAGCTTGTGTCCAGTTAACTATACCAGCTGTGTATCTTATAACTGGTATTGCCCAGGTATTTATGGCCTTGATTGTATTTCCACCATTCAATTTAGATTTCAAAATTTTCCTAACTCTGTTGGTGTACTCTCGCCTGACAATAGTTTTTACTTCTCCATGCTTGATGTTATCCAACTGCAGAATGCCTAAGTATTTGTAGGCTTCATTTTCTTTGCATTTAATTAATTGGCCATTGGGCATTTCAATTTCCTCACATGCAGTGATTTTGCCCCTTTTTATGGATACAGTGGCGCATTTTTCCATGCCAAACTGCATTGAAATATCGGTGCTGAATACTCGGACTGTGTTTGTCAATGATTGGATTTCTATTTCTGACTTTCCATAGAGTTTCAAATCATCCATATAGTAAATGCGAAATTTTTTCAGCTTCTTTGGCTGTTTGGTAGCCTAATTTCATTTTTTTTAAGATTACTGATAGTGGGATCATTGCGATGATGAAGAGAAGAGGTGAAAGTGAATCACCCTGGAAAATTCCTCGCTTAATATTAACCATTCCGTAGATCTCATTCCCTACTGCCAACTCAGTTCTCCATTGTTTCATCGCCTTTTCAGTAAAGGATGTAATATTTTTGCTAATGCCAGTTGTTTCTAAGCATTTTATGATCCAGCTATGTGGCAGTGAGTCAAATGCCTTTTGTAATCAATCCAGACCACATTCAAGTTCGTTTTTTCTGTTCTTACAATTTTCTAATATCATTTTATCAATTAGGAGCTGATCTTTTGTGCCCCTGCTCCTTCTTTTGTTGCCTTTTTGCTCTACTGGCAAGATGTTGTTTGTTTCCAAATAATCCATCATGTTATCTGCAATAATGCCTGTGAGTAATTTGAAGGTTGTTGGCAAACATGTTATTGGTCTGTAGTTTTCAGGTGTTGTTCCTTTAGTTGCATCTTTCTGAATCAAGTATGTTTTTCCAGTTGTCAACCATTCATCAATTTGGCCCTTTTGTAAAATTTCATTCAGTTGCCTGGCCAATATTGCATGTAAACTGGTCAGATATTTGAGCCAGAAACCATGTAAATTGGTCCTTTCCAGGTGATGTCCAATTCTTTACCTTTTTAACTCGATTTTTGACCATCTCAGTTGTTATTTCTAATACTTGCATTTGTTTGTTGCCAATGCTTTTCTCAAAGTCATGTATCCACTTTGCTTCCTTATTCTAGTCCTTTGCATTTTCCCACAATTCTTTCCAGAATTCAACTGTGGCCTGCTTTTCTGGTTTTTCACTTTTGGTGTCACCATTCACATTAAGACTTTGATAAAAACGCCGTTGGTCTGATCGAAATTGCTGATTTTGTTTATATTGGATGATTTGTGCCTCATATCTTTCAATTTTTCTAGCTGTTGCTGTTATCTGCTGTTTTACAATCTCTACAGCTTCATTGATGTTTCTTGTATCCAATCTATATCTTCTGATTAGCCGATCTATGATTTTGTTGTTTTTAAGCCGTTGCTCATGCATGTTCTTTAAGTTACTAGCATCTGCCCTTAATTTTTTGATTTTTGTTCTAAACGGATTTTCCACTTTGGCTTTGATGCTTTTTCTGTTGTGTGACTAGATAGTTTAATTTTAATGCCTAGTTCATTAGTGACTATTACAGCTGCGCTGTACATTAACTGGTTTGTTTCCAAGATGGATCCCGGTTCAATTGTTGAAAACACTGCATTAACCATTTTCATGATAGGGGCCAAAATTTTCTTAGGCACAGTTTTTAGTGATGGTAAACGTTGCCTTTCCTCATTAAGCAGAAAATGCTCCATGATCTTATCCTTCAATTCTTTTTGTTTTTGAGTTAGTTCATCAGTTGGTTCAGTGATAACTGGTTCTAGTGGTGGTGATGTTATTTCCTCCCCGAGAGCTTCTTCTGGGAGTTCTACTATAATGTCTTTAGTTGTGTCTTGAATATCAGTTATTTCCGCTTGTGATATTGTTTTTTGGGTTTTGCAATTTGCCTGAATTTCCTCATGTTCAACTTCACTAAACACTTTATTCCGTATAATAAATCGCCTTTGATCTGCTAGTCGTTGTTCACTAACATTTGAATCTGGATATTGTTCTTTCCATAATTCATACATTCGCTTTAAATAGCCTCTTTTTTCTGGCTCTGAGTTGTAGTAACAGGCCATTATGGCACGGTTTTCATCTGCACTATATTTTTGTCGTTTTGTTGGCTGGTCCACTTGTAGCCCACTTGTCGACGGATGTCCAGGGATCCCAACATCCGCCGCAGCCCTTGTTAACCCGCGCGACGACCGATGCTGTATGGAATTCTTATTTGTTTTTTTCACCCTATTGTTTGGGTTGGCGGGTTTTTTTTTTTTTACGGGACCAGATGCTAACCTGACCCCAACCCTCCTCCTTTCTCATCCGGGCTTGGGACCGGCAACGGCGGAGTTGTTGTTGTTGTTGTTGTTGTTGTTGTTGTTGTTATTATTATTACACTGTATCTTATAATATTGTCCCTGAATTTTAGGCAATTATCTTAGTGACTTATGAAGAAAGAACTAAGGGCCACTCCAGGAGAGAATACCAAATGGAAAAAAAATTAATATCTACAGTATTTGTCTATTTAATATGGCTACCCAATCATCTGATGGCATGTAACATCACAAATACAGAAGGTATTCACAAACCATACTGTATATGACACAATTTGCCCAAAGGCAGATTCCCAAAGGCAAATTTGTATGTCCAGGATCCCTGAATTGTTGATTTATTTTTTTAATCCACTTAGGATGACCTAACTACCTTTTTTGTGTTCGAAATTTGCCTTGAAACACTGAGTTAATAAATTCATAAGCTCTTAAAATTGTGAATTATATGCTTTTTGTTGTGATGCATTTTTTAAAAAAAGTTTTTTGAATTCTATGATTCTTAAAACCTTCCCTACAATTGATTCTCTATACTTTCTGTATCAACATATAGCTCAGAGAGTTTACTGGCTTTGATCAGCCAATCAAAACAAAATGGTGGACTGACAGATGACCTTCACAGATATCCCTATAAGAATATTTCAGGATTAGAAATGAGTTATTGTTTAACAATTATTAAATAATTAACCAGTAAATCATCTAATAAAGCTGATACTATAAACTAATAATATATTTTAGAATATATCCAATTAGTAAGGACACCTAAAGCATGCCATTAAGCAAAGGACTGTCCAGGCTGCTCAACAGTGAGGCCTACCTACAATAAAATGACATGGTATTATTTAAGGTGCATCTCTGTAATGAGGCAAGATATACAGTATGATCTTGGGAAAAGACATCTGTGATGGCAAGGAGACACCAGGTTACCATTAGACTTTACATCAGGGGTGACATTCAATTTTTTTTCCTATTGGTTCTGTGGGCATGGCTTGCGGGGAGGGGGTTTCCTCGATGTCACTCACGGCCAAGCTCACTCAGTCACATGACCTCCCCACCAAGCCACACCCACAGAAACCGGTAGGAAAAAAATGTGTATGAGAATGAGAAGAGCTCTTAGTGAATGCTGTGGCAAAGAGAAGCCAAACTTTTCTGCCTCCATTCACAGCAGTGCTGCTGCTCCCTTTATAATCCCCCACCCCCTCCCTTCCAGGGACTAACTTAAAGGGACAGGCTGCAGCAACTCCTCTGTGAATGGAGGGAGAAACATTCAGATTGGGTAGGTGGGTTGAGCAGCTGGAAGGGCCGAGCGAGCAGAAGAGGTGAGCGGCAACCAGGCAACTGACCAGATGACTGGATGGGTGTGGGTGGGATTAAACAGGGTGTTTTTTACTGGTTCAGCAAACTGATTCAAATCATTCCTACTGGTTCTCTCGAGCCAGTCCAATCTGGTCAAATTTCACTCCTGCTTTACATAATTATAATAATAATATTTAAATTTTGGAAGGCAGATACATATCCCAAACTGTTATGTTGTTATGTATTATATAAGGGCAGCATTTAAGCAATTGGGTGTGTGTGTGTGTGTGTGTGTGTGTGTGTGTGTGTGTGTGTGTGTGTGTGTGGTAAATGTTGATGATGAGAAAATAAATAGGACTATAAATCCAGACTGCATCAAACACCAAATGTCACAATGTGTCATCTTGGTCCTTTTTTGGTATAGTCCAGTAACACAATTCCTCTTTGTATCTAATTTTCTTAATACTCTAGTTAAAGGGAGAAAATCTATCAACATAAACATAAACCTTCTGGGTAAGCATAATATTAAAATTGGAAATATTTACTTCTTCCAAATCAAAGTATTCTATTAAGGAATGAAACATTACCTTAAATGGTGTGAATTAATTCATAAGGTTTGCCCCCAGCAATATCTTTGCAGAAAGATCTGATGACACTGTCAGCTGGGTAGAATGCTCTAAGGGAGCAAGGGAGCTACTGAGCCAATGACATTATGTGAAAAGTTTCATTTGGACTCAACCAAAGACATACTGTAGCTCAAAGGAAGCTCATCTGGAAAATATAGAGATACTACTTCTTGCTGCAAAAGTTTTATCCTAACAGATCTGCTTATAATATGTGGCATAGAATAAACTTAGGTCTTAGGGTACTCTATTTCTATCATCATAGGGTTAAGCCTGGAAAATTTTGATTTTTCATTTTTGTTAAAGACCAGGATAGCCATTAGAGACTTGGCTACTTCCTGTGATATATTCATTTTATTGGAAATGTCTTTTAGCCTTCTAGCTACACACACCCACCTTTTAGTGTATTGAAATATCTCTATTTGAGATAATAGAAGTACTTGAATACTTTTGATTCAACCCACATGAATTAATGATTAGGCTAAATCATGTGAATGACAAAGTCACTGTCCTGGAATAAAGGGAAAAAGAATATCTTGAAAAAATATGCAAGTTCTGTTAACAAAAGCAAAGAGGGCTGAAACATTCTTTAAATGCTAGGAAGCAAGATAGTATTTAGAAGTGACTCAGCAGGCTCTTCAATGATTTTTTTTTTTAATATAAGGAGGAGAGCGGTAAAACACAATCAGACTTGCATGATTATGATATTGTAGCAAATCTCAATAAAATATTGTTCTAGTTCTTGAGTTGATTTTCCACTCTGTTCAGTGGGGCTAACACATTTAGAGAGTTCCTTCTGAAGAACAGCTTTCCCAACTTGATATTGTTTAGCAGTATTGGAGTTCAATTCTGATAATGATTGTTCATTAGAACATAATAATGGCTGTTTAATAGTGGAGTAAAAGTCTAGTAATTCGGCAATGAGGAAGATGATCATTTTTTAAATGCAGCCATTATAAAAGTAAGCCTTCCTAATTATTGCCAATAATATTTATAGAGAAGAACTTAATTATCAAACATCAGAGGGATGGCGAAATATTGATGGGTTTTACTAAAGTCATTATAAATATCAAAAGATTTTTCTGATCAAACAAACTGCAACTTTTCTTGTTGCACATATTAAAAGTATCTTCATAATTGTTGTTCCAGATATTATATGATATATTTACCAAATATTTTTTTATTATTACATCTTCAGTGAAAGATTATAATCAATATTTTCATAGTGTGCATAGATTATTTTATATATTCATAAGCTCAGTTTCTCCACTACCAGCAGCAATAGAGACCCTTAATATTGAACGCTGGTATCAGGTAGAGTTCTCAAGAGAGATTTTGCTGATGTAATATGATCTGGCCATTATCACAGCAACAGGATCGCTTAATATTATTCTGTTCTCCCTAGAGTATTATCCTCAACTCCAGTCTTGTGTATGCATGAACATAAAAACTTACCAGCTTTCATGACCTTATGGATTTTGAAAAAGAAGATGTTTTTATTTTTCTTTTAAAAACTGAGGAAGAACACTGGAGTAATTCACACATCATTTTTTTCTAAAGTCTTGAGTCTAATGAAAATACTAGAGCTCCATTGATCAAAATAAAAATGTACCACAAGCCTTTTAAATGTATGGTTCAGTAACACAAAGGTCCAAATAGATCAGCTACTCCTATTTCCACTTCTAATATGTTTAGATTGTTTGTGTATATGAGCATTGCAAAAATAAAATTCAGCCTCAAATCCTCCATCAACTTGCATTATTTTTTATTTAGAAAATGATTTCTTGGTGATTGGGGAAGGCATTACGGCCCTTGTAGCAAAAATGAGCAATAGTGACCGAAAACCTGGGGGGGAAAGTTAAAATCATCCTTTAAAAAAGAGAAATTGATACGTAATCAGTTAGATACATAATATATTATCTTCCATCCTATACTTTATTTTTAATGACATGTCATAGAAATTAATTTTAATATATTAATTTTTGACACTAAAAAGATTCTTTACTCACAAAGTATAGAATTACTTGCCAAGTACTATGCTTTCTGAACAATGTGCCAATATTTAGTGCATAATTTGGGCCACAATCACTGTTCCCCATTTATTTTGGAAGATGTTCCTTAAAACTGAATAGTATTTACTTCTGAAACCATTGAAAATAAAATCAATATGTACTCCATATAATGTTACTCTCTTTTATGAACCCTTCAATTCCCATTAAAGAATTTGGAAAAGTTCATCATGTAGACTTTAACTAAGCTATACATTTTAATTTAGAATAAGTTTTTCATAATATCAGTTGCTGATATCCCAAGTGAGTTCCCATCCCAGGGAGGAATGATAATTTTCATTGACTTCCCATTGAAAGATGTCAGGGAGTTTGAGATTTTTACTTTTTTTGTCTTATTTTTTTTAAAAAAATTGACCAAAAAGTGCCACACTAAAAATACTGAATACATATAAATCCAAGATTCTGCATGAAAATTTTATAGAAAAGAAACAGCAACATAGATAGCTCATTAACATATAGAGAGCTGTTAGAAAAAGACATGGAGAATACAAGATAAGAAATCAAAAGAAGAATTGACTGTAGAGGTATTTCGCTTTCTTTGGTTTTCATATGCATGGTGAAAAGGAAGATTTAAGATAACAGGACCTTTGGAATTCAACAGCAAAAGACATAATCTGTAATTGAATTAAGTAGAAGTGATTGATATAATAGCTAAAATATATAAACTTTTGATTAAATATGAAACAAAAAAGTGAAAGAATGTATGACAAAATGGGCTTAGTACAGGGCGGGGCATAACCTTTTCCTAGGGGGTCACAGCAAGATCGACAGCAGTTTACAACTTCCGCGACACCTCATTTTAAAGCCCATAAAAAACTGAATTGAATGAGCTATTAAATGTTAAATTTGCTTTAAGAATGGCTGGAAAATTCGATTCGGAAGAACAAAGGATCATTGACAGAATAAAATGCATTGCCTTTCGAGAGGCTCGCGATGCTGGAGCGACGTTTATCAATCGAAAATGGATTGCAAACAAATTGAAACGTCATCCGGATTGGGTTACTGATAATTGGAACAAAACAGCCCAAGAATGTTTCACAAAATTTGGAGAAGGGCGTCCTCTGCAACTGTCCCAAGAAAGCAAAGCCATCATTGCAACTGGCAGTCGCAAACAACGAAAAGGAAACCGAAAAGTGGCCCAAGAAATCCTTCAAATTCGTGGAAAACGAGTTGATCAAAGGACAATCGGTCGATATCGAGAACGAGAAGGTTTGAAGCCATTCCACGTCGTTTGCAAACCATTGAAAACTCAAACACACGTTCAAGATCGGCTTTGGTTGTGCGATTGGTTGTCTGAATGGACCGAGGAAGATTTTCTTCATTTGGCGCCATCTGACAAATTCTTCGTTTATGCCATTCGAAAACCGAATTTCCAGAACGATCGAATTTGGGCTAAAGACGTCGACGACATCGCCAAACATGAACGATATCGACAAATCGTTCGCAATCCGACTTGCATCGGGATTTTCGTCATTTTCACAGCCAAGAAACTGCATTGGGTTTTGAAGGATAAAGGGGAATCCTGGGATGGCAGTTATTTCCGTGAGAAAATTTTATTGGAGAATGTCATTCCATTTCTCAGTGATCCAGACAATGTCTTGGTGGTTGGTGAGGCTGTCTTTCTTCATGACAAAGCTCCTTGCATGCGTGCAAATGCGACTCAGCAATTGTTAAAGGAAAACAATGTCGAATTTTGGGGCAATGACGTCTGGCCGGGAAATTCGCCAGATCTCAATCCGGCAGAGAACATTGGGGCCATAATTAAGGATGAAGTGGAAGCTCTGATGATTCAGGAGCAAGGTCAAAATCGATATTCGGTTGAAACTTTGAGAATGAATTTGGATACTGTGTTGAAAAATCTGGAAAATCGAACGGAACTGTTTGAAGATTTGTTGTGTTCTTATCCACCTCGTTTGAATGCTGTTCGAAGGGCTAATGGTGGTCATACTGACTATTAAATCGTGTCAATAAACTCAGTTTTTGATGGGCTTTCGAATGGTGTATGAATTATTTGTGTTGTTATTACAAGTGTTGCTGTGACCCCCTAGGAAAAGGTTATGCCCCGCCCTGTACTTTGGACATAATATACTGATGGAACAGTGGGAGAATATGTGCTTGAAAGGACTGAAATCTACATTATGTTATAAAGAATTATAAAGAGAATTATATAGAGAACTTAAAAGAGAATTAAAAGTGATTTACCATTAACGCATGACTCCAGAGAAATACTATATAATTTATAAAGATACTTAAAAGCTATGTGGAAAATGTGGAAAACAGGAAGGGTCATTTTATGATGCCTGATGTACTGAAAACTAAAAATTTAGGGGTTCAAAGAATGTTATATAAACAACTTTAAAGATTAATATTCAATTGAAACCATTTTTTTCTTGCTGGGACTGTTATACAATTAGAAAAGAGTTGTGAAAGATTGTTACATATATTTAACCTCTGCAAGATTATAGGCACAGAAATGGAAACTTCTTAAATATCCACTATGGAGGAATGGCTGGTGAAGATGACAGAATTAGCAGAAATGACAAAATTGATTTCTCTGATTACAGAAAGGGTTTATTTAATAGTAACTAGAAACCCCTTGTAAGACCTTTGTTGAAAAAAGAAAAATATGAGTGTGATTTATGGGTTTGATGATTAGAAAGGATAGATTAAGAAAAAAAAGGAAATTCTGTTGTAACCTTAGAGAAAAATATAAATGAACTTGCAATTAACTGCTAACTTTTAAAACTTTTAAAAGTTTATTTATGTATAAACAAAATCAAAAATAAATATACTATAGGAAAACTTGCTTTTATGGCTAACTATTTTGTGCATCTCCAATAGCTTTTCTATTTATATATTCATTTCTAGATATGATTCTTGGGGTTGGTGTGGGGTTGGTAGTATTTTCTTAATATTTCTGTGTGTGCGCGCTCGTTCATGTCCAAGCACAGATATACAAAAAAATGTTTCACAACATTGAAACAAATGAAACAAAAGCAGGCTCTTCTTGTGTACCAATATGTTATAATTTGATAAATCTGTAAAAAAATGTTGCCCAATAAATTTCTTCTCCATTTCTGTGATAATGAAGGCAATTTCATGAGGCTTGGTAATTAACAATGAGCCTCATTTTAATCAGGAAGATTTATTGTGCTGATTCCAATTATGATTATGGTTGTGCAGCTTAAGCTTAATGACATAGCAATGTCGGAAAAAAGTGAGGAGAGTATTCCCTAACTGTTCTCTAGGATTGGGAGAAAGTACTCGAGGCCCAGGTCATATATACCCAACAAAGCCTTTTTAAAGTTTCTAATTATAATTTTAAATGTGGAAGAAAAAAGATTGGTAAAGGATGTATATATTATGTTCTTGACATAATATCCTGTTTTTTTCTTTTGCTCTCCTCTAATTGTTGCTTCTTGATTTATAATTTGTTAACATAGCATATGTAAAGCTTAGTGAAATCATCAGTTATTTTATTCAGTACTCTATGATGCAATTGATCTTGTCTTGAAGATTTTAACCTAGTCAAAATAAGTAGTATTTCCTGACTGTTTCTATCAGTCCGAAGCTACAATCCTTCTCATCAGTCAGACCTTTACAATTTCTTGATACAATACAGATTCTTCATCCATAGAAAATTGGAACAAAATAATGGTTATAATAGTTGAAAAATTCTTCCTTCACTTCTCCATTTGTGTGTGAGAGAGAGAGAGAAAGAGAGAGAGAGAGAGAGAGGGAGGGAGGGAGGGAGAGTGAAAGTGTGTGGCACATCAGCAATGATGCACCTTCAAACTCCATACAGCCGATAAACATGCTACACAAATATCTTGATCAGAATCTGGGCTGAACGAACCTTCAGACATGCGATGAAGTGTGCTTGCTTTGAAAACAGGTCAACCACTATCCAAATCATGGTACTCTCATTACTCTCAGGAAATTCTACTATAAAGTCCATGGCGATTTCTTCCCATGCTCTGCTGGGGTTGATCACAGGCTGTAGAAGTCCAGGAATCTTTCCTGGCAATTATTTCATGGACATGCACACTGGAAGCTGGTTACATAGTTTTCTATTATTTTCTTTTCGGGCCGCCAGAACTGTCTTAGCCAGGTGAAGAATCTTTACAAACCTGAAGTGACCTGCTTGCTTTACATCGTGGCTTCTTTGTAGGATCTGGGTTCTCTGGCTGGTTGGAACATTCTATGCCTGCTCCTCCCGCATCGTCAGCTCATCTTTGTGGTCCTTGAACCATGCATCTTCTTTCAGGGCTTCCTTTAACTACTGGGTCAGAGCATTATCAGCTCACTGAGAAGTGGCTAATGGCTGCCGCTTTACAGACACCTGCCTTGCCAATTGCTGGGAGAGGATAATAGAGTTGACTATTTCCTCCCAGGTCCTTTTACATTGGCAAGGAAATTCTTTCACCCTGGCATGTATTGAAGGTTGAAGATGAACTGATTAAAATACTGAGCCCATCATACTTCCTTGGAGGATAGTTTACTTGGGGCTTTTAGGGCTTTTACATTCTTTCTTTTTTTTCTCTGTAAATGTGTTTTTATTTTCCATTTTCCATTTTCATACAGTCACATATATACTGTGCATAACCGGGGCCATATAACATTAAACAATAAACACAGCCCTTCCTCTTGTCAACAATACCCCCCAAAATAGAAACCCAATATACCTCTTCGACCCTCCATACACCCTTTCTTTCGCCCCCCTCCAACTTTCCATCTTCCCTCCATCATTCCCCTCTATCCTACTCCCCCTCCCCCTCTACCACTCCTCTCTCCCAATACACTCCCTCCCTTCCTTCTCACCCTCCCTCCAATCCTCTCTACCACCCTCTCTACCCCTCATTCTTCTATCCTGCTACTCCTCCCTTCTGTGTATTTCTACTATATGTCAATATATTCAGCTTGTCCTATTTTTACAGTGTATAACTACATCTCAGGGAAGTTGCTTCTGTTTTGCCGCCCAAGAATTAACGCGATAAACTTTATCAATCTGCCAGTCAAAGTTGGACCCCGGTTTTCCCAACAGACAATCAAAAGCCTCTGAAAAAATCTGTTTCAAGTTCTCCTGTTTATCCTCACGCAACCCCCTGACTCTTAATGCCAGCTCCATCTGCCTGTACTGTATCATAATAATTTGTTTTTCAGCATTTTCAACTTTTTGTTGCACCACCTCAGTTTGGGATGTCAAATTGGTATTAGCTTCATTAAGAACCTCTAGGTTATCTTCAATTCCAGAAACATATTCTGTCAGTACAGTTACAAGTCCCAGCATATCATTTATTTTGGCAATCCTAGTATCAAGTTTTTCATATAAGTCCGCCTTAAACTCTTTTATTTCGTCCCTCATCTCCTTTATCTCCTCTCTGAATTCTCTGAAGGTTTCCCAAAAAAATTCTTTCATTAACACCTCTCCAGTAGGGGGCATAGAGGGTGGAGGCTGCAACTTTGTGCCAGGTATTGGGGATGTGCTTCTAGGAGGAGGTTTCAGCCCAGGATTTAATTTTGATGCCATTATAAGTCTTATCTTCCAGCAATTAATCAAGCTCTACTGGCCCGCTGTGCAGCTTACGGGGAAAAAAAGGGTATTAAATCACCCCTTTGTTAGCTCTTTAGGATTTTTCAAAAGGTTTCAGAAAAAAAAGCATTGTAACGAAGCAGCTCGGCATATTCAGTGCCATTTTTGACTTCTCTATCTCAGAAATATATATTAGCAAAGTTGATAAGAGAAAAGTCTTGTAAACTCTTCAGAGAAGTGAAACTAATTAATAAGAAACTGCTGGCCGGCTGTTCCTCCCTTTGAACTTTTATCACTGTTCTTTGCAGGAGAATTAGGAATGTGGCATTGTTACGGAGAATGCACAATCGCCATTTTAGGAGCCTTTAAAAAAAAAATAACCAAGTACACGAAGGGAGCTCTTGTAAAAAATGAAGCTAGGATTTTTTTAAAAAAGCAGATAAGGTTCTCAAATACGGACTCTGCTTGTATTAAATTCAGATAAATAGTTCAAATATTGTCCTAAGTGGAGGGTTCTTACTTTGAGCTGTGAAGAACAGCTAAGGATTTCCGGCACGGAGATGATGATTCAGCCTCGGCTGGCCCCCCTTCTCTTTGCGGACAAAAAGCTGCAAACTTCAAAGGAAAAGCACTTGCCAGCTGGATCTCTCTCCCCCTCTTCTTTGCCTCAAGAGTGAGGTATCTGCCAGATGTCTAGGCAGATAACGCGACCAGAAACCTGGGAGCAGCTCTATTGAGCTGCCACCATCAGCAAGGTCCCGCCCAGGAAGCCCAGGGCTTTTACATTCTTGTGGTTGGTCCACACTTCAAAAGGGATCTTACTGCCCTCTGTGAACTGTCTCCAACAGCAGCGTCCATCGAATGGCACATGTCTCTTTTTTCCACACCACCCTATGTCAGTCAGTTTCCGGGAATTGTACATGCAGGGTTGCAGCATCCCCTTGACATTTCTTTGGATCAGGACAGCCCCCACCACCACCTCACTAGCATCAGCTTGTATTATGAATGGTTTCTCTGGGTTCAGATGTTTAACAGTTGGCTGCCCCACAAAAAGCCATTCGACTTTTTCAAAAGCCACTTGGCATTCCGTAGTCCAGTTAAGCAGCTGGCTTGGCTTGGGCTTCACACACACACACTGCCCATCTTTAGTAATTCAGTGATGGGCAGGGCTATTTGTGCGAATGAGGGGATGAACTGGTGGTAAAGGTTAGCAAAGCCCAAGAAACTCTGTAGTTGCTTTCTGGTCTGGGGGGCTTTACACTCTAGTATTGCTTTCATCTTTCCAGAGCCAATTTCCTCTTCCTCATTGGACATGCAGTATGCCAAGTAACCCAGATTGTTTTTGTGGAAGTCACATTTGGGTAGTTTGGCATAGAGTTTGGCTTTTAATGGTTTCCTTAGCACTTTCTGCACCAACTTTACATGTTCTTCCATTGTTTCAGAATAAATGAGGATGTCACCAGGTACCCCAACACCTCCTTATAAAGGTACTCATGCAGCACATTGTTTATTAATTGCATGAACACTGCAGATGCTCCTTTCAGTCTGAAAGTCATTAACCATAACTGATAACACACAGGGGCAATTGAAACCTTGTCACCTTCCTTACTTGATAGTACGCTTCTCTCAAGTCCAACTTGGTGAACACCCTTCCTTTGGACAGGTATCCCAGCATGTCCTTCAGAAGGGGGAGGGGGTACATGTTTTCCATGCAGACCCCAATCATTCCCAGAAAATCCATGCATAATCTTAAAGAACCAACTTTCTTTTCTTTGAAGAGTACCAGAGTTGCCATCCTAGATTTTGATGGTTGGATAAAGCTTGTAGCTAGATTTTTATCCATGTTCTGAGCTCCTCTATCTTCATTTGGGTTATTGAGTATATCTTTGGTTTGGCTAATATCACCCCGGACAGTATTTCGATAGCACAGTCAATAGGGCAATGGGGAGGGAGTATGTCTGATTCTCACTTGCTAAACACTTCAGCTAAGTTCTAATACACTTTTGGGATGCCTGGCCCCACTTGCTCACTCTCAACTAGTGCATTCACAGGCTCTCTCTTCCCCTTCCCCACCAATTGAGTTTTGCCAACTTTGTGCATCATCCCAACTCGTTGCAGTCCACCTGCTTTACTTCTCAAGTTCCACATTATCTTTTCAGTCAACTTCTGAATTCCACTTTTTCAACCATGCCAACCCCGATGTTGTAGTCTCTGCCATTGTTTGGGCTACTATAAATCAAATGGTCTCTTCATGGCTCCCGGCTTTCAGGGTCACTGGATTGGTTATATATGTAGTGGCCACTCCCCATGAGTGAACCATAAATTGGTTCAAACTTCATGGGTTGCCTCGGTTTCGTAAGTCTCAGTCCCATATTTTCCACAGTTCATATGCTGACCAAGCAGCAGGTACAACCCAAATCTACCCCCTTGCTCCTGAGTGGGGTACTAACATCTTCATCTGGACAGTCAAAGTGGTGATGGTTCCACTTACCATTGGGTCATCTTCCCCCTCACTGTCACTCTCATAAGGACCAGGTTAGGCTTGATGACAGGTCAGAGTTCCCTTCCCTTTGCTGCAGAGGAGAGAATCTTCCATGACCTGTTGTGGCACCAGCATCTTTTTCTTCACCTTCTTCACATGTGCTGTGAGGCTGGGCAATTTGAAGCCCAATGGCCTTTCCCACATCAGAAGAAGGCTCCAGAAAGGTGCCATGGCAGGCATCTGTCTTGGCCTTGCCAGGGGTGACCCTCATACACTATATGCTGCCAATATTCCAACAGGTCTAGCTCCACTGGGGTCAACAGCTGATACCATGCCCGGAGAACATCTGGGATTCCCTGGGGCAGGCAATTTTGGTACAGTTCCTTGTTTAATCGTAGACCAGCAATCACTCCAGTCACCCCCTCAGCTTCCCAACAGGCTGTGGAACTGCTGAATGTATTTGGCAATTGGTCTTGCCCCTTGCCTTATGGTTCAGATTCCTGATTCTGCTTGGTGGGCTTGTGCGGGGTCTCCAAATCTAGTTCAAAGCTCATCCAGGAAGGCATCCACATTCTCCAACTCTGGCCCCCCTTTGCCATGAAGAAACACAGCCCAGTCTGCTAGCCTCTCCTTCTAGATTCAAAGTAAGTGCTTTATTTGGCAACTTCATCTAGGTACATTTCTCCATATCACTCCAAGTAGTTCCACATCTCATTCAGGAAATAGGCTAGCTTCTCCAGTTGTCTGTCAAACATGGCCTTCAGGGGAGGGTGCTCTTGGTCATCCTGAACCAGCATGTATTCCAGTGGCAGCCCCACAGCCTGTGGGGCTGCTGGAGTATGAGTTCCTGCCACTGCAGGGACTTCACCTTGGGCTTATCCTATGCCTGCTGAAGAGAAAGCAGTCACCCCTTGGGGAATCCCAGCTCCTTGCCCCACATTCCCTGACCTGGTCAGTTGGGATGGAGATGGGGACAGAGTTGCCGATGCTTGGCCAGTCCCAAGCCCTGCTCCCAGGACTGACAATTTCGTCAATGCTTCCCCTGCATCTTCATTCTGACAAAACTTTCACACAGGTTTTCCACTGTAGGATTATGGCATGCAGTCAGGAATTTCCACTCCACTGGTTCTTCCCATTCCACAGCCATCCTGGCCTTTCATTTGCTTCCTTGAGTCATGGCAACCATGCAGGATCAAGCGCATTCTACTTTGGCTGCTTCACTACTCCACTTGGCCACATCTTCGGGTCAGGGCATAAACTTTCCACTCTGTACCAGACATCATTATTTCATAGCTCTCTCAGAGGGATTTGAATAGGCTGTGTTAGGTTAATGGAGAGCTGATTTAATGTCGACTGTGTGACTAGTAGACCCAAAACAAGGAAACACTCTTGGGTGCTTTGAATTCCCAAAAGTACAATTTTATTGGTTACACCATTTTGGTACCGAAGAATCAAAACCAGCTCTGGTTTTCCCATGCAAATTCTTGCTTAGTTAAACAATAGCTTCCCTTTCTTCCCACCCATGGGTAATCACATTATCAAATTTTGAGATGTCATTTTGTTAGGGAAACAATCCCTCTCCTTCTCATTGGTTTTGGTTTTGGTTTTGCCTTTATTTGTATGCCGCCCTTTTCCCTGAGGGGACTCAGGGCGGCTCACAATTCAAAAAGGGAGGGGGAAAAGACAAACAATAGACAGTGCAACTGCAGCAGTGACCTTGATAGTTTCCAGGCTCTAAATTTGTACTTAATTACTCAGTATTCCATTCCACCCTTCTCTTCTCCCAGCTATTAGCAATTTGAATAGTGATATGTTTGAAAGAAGCAAAGCAGTTCAATCTTGACATCATCCTTCTTGATTGGCTGCACTGGAAGCTGGCTATTTAGCACAGCAGATAGATGGGGGAGGAGATGCTGGGAACAATGTGTTTGTATCCTAGCTGTGTGTTTTCTGGTTTTTGTAATTTCAACCACACATGGGTTTGACACTGTGCCTTGACTTGGATTGTGGCTTGGAAACTGGACTTTTCTTGCTTCATGAACTCTTTTATGTTGTGGATTTAAGTTTGCCTCATGGATTTATTTTGATTGAGAAACTTTCAAGTGCCTTGTGGACTCTGGCCATTGCTTTGTAGACTAGCATTGTTCTGCTCGTGGCTAGATTTAATTGGGACAGTTCTGGTTTTGGGGGGAAGGGAATTGACGGAGAATATTAATAAACTCACTAAACTACAGTAGTGTGTGTCAGTGAGTCAGCAGACAGCTAAGGTACTGGACAGCATCCTCAAACTTCCAAACTCTTTTAGGAAGACACATAGATGGACTGTTTTACCCCTCTTTCAAACCAGTGGACCTCTCTATCCAGAATGTGGTCTTTCCTTTCTTCAAAAGAGTTGCCTTTGTCTTTCAAATGCAGCCGGACTACCTAATATTATCCTGGTGGGTTTGTTCTCCTATGTTCTGCCATGCATTTGTGAAGTAATCGTTTTGTTTCTCTAATGAACAGATTAGGTCTCACTGGAATGTATTGTATATATCATATTGCTCACTTTGTGTCTGGGTATTTTATCCAGGAGGTGGACAAGTTTCTGCCAATGTATTCTTTTTTTTTAATGAAAGTTTTTTTTTCCAAAACAAACATAAAATCCTCCTTTTTTACATACTATAGAAAGTTTATCAGTTGGTTACAAAAGACTTTCATGTATCTCTTCCACAGTCATCAAGCATAATTCATATTAACTCAAGTATTTTAACTCAGATATTTATATGTGTTACCGTCATCATATCTCCATTTTCATTTGACTATAGTTGTTTAAATGTCCTTCATCATACAATATACGAAGATTTAATACATAACCACATACTGGCATTTCATTTACTATTTCTAAAATCCTCCAATGACAATAAATCCTTATATCCTATTCTAGCTAAACATCCATAATATTTAATAACAAAGTTTTCTATCCTTCTTTCCAAATCATTGTTTACAATTTACATCTCATTTCCTTATATTGTACCCATACATATATATACGTTATTATCATTATCCCTGCTTTATTTGACTATATCCTGTATCATATCATTTTCCCCCTAGTAATCAAGACTTAACTGAATCTAACTTAATTCTATTATACAATTGTATCACAGCGGCCAGTTGTTTCGCCAGATTTGGCATTGGTTACTAGTCGGGCCCCACCCAGGGGCCTAGGACATCGTAACGTATTTTCGTAATATGCGTGCAGATCCAAGCAGTGCGGCTTTTTGTATTTGACTGATGGTGATTTTGTCAATTTTTAACTGTTTTAAATGTAATTCCAGTGCTTTTGGAATAGCACCCAGTATGCCAATTACCACTGGAATTACCACTGCTGGTTTGTGCCATAGTCATTGAATTTCAATTTTTAAGTCCTGGTATTTTGCGATTTTTTCATGTTCCTTCTCGGCCACCCTGCTATCACCTGGTATTGCAATGTCTATGATTGTAACCTTGTTTTTCTCAACCAGTGTGATGTCTGGTGTATTATGCGCCAGTATTTTGTCCGTTTGTATACGGAAATCCCACAAGATCTTGACCATTTGATTTTCGGTGACTTTTTCAGGCTGATGTTCCCACCAGTTTGTTGCTGTTTTAATATTATAATTTTTGCACAAATTCCAATGGATCATTTGTGCTACTGAATTTTGCTACAATTTATAATCAGTCTGTGCGATTTTTTTACAGCAGCTGAGTATGTGATCAGCAGCTGAGTATGTGATTATTATTATTATTATACAATTGTATCACAGCGGCCAGTTGTTTCGCCGGATTTGGCATTGGTTACTAGTCGGGCCCCACCCAGGGGCCTAGGACGTCATAACGTATTTTCGTAATATGTATGCAGATTATTTATTATTATTATTATTATTATTATTATTATTAACCTTTATATAAAATCCAAAATGGTTTCTAATCTTCCTTTCATGGGTGCCATTCAATATTCATATCCAGTTATTACCTATCATAACACTACACATTATATACATAATTATCATTAGCAATTATTTATTTAACTATATATATATATTATCACTAAATTTCGCTAAGTTTAGCTAGTTTTAAATTATACTCTTCCATCTATCAACCAGTATCTTTCCAATAACAAAACCGTGTCATACCTTCTGCCATTTGTTGCATCAGTCCTCTAATCAGCTCCTTAATCAGCTTTGTATGGACTCCTCTTAGCAACTCTTTGCTTATAAGATCTCTCATGGAATTTCGATGTCCTTCTTCTGTTTCCTTAATCTGCTTATCTTTGATTGTCGGTGGTGTTATCAAAACTATTGCTAATAAGGTTTCTCTCTTTAAGTCCATAAATTCTTCTATTTTTTCCTCTTCTGTATCTTCCCATCTGGGGTAAGTTTCTCCTCCATTTAATTCTTCTTTCAGTATTTCACTCTTTCCATTTTCAGAAACAAACCAATCAGCATAAGTATCAGCAATTTTAATTTCTTTATATTCATTTTCCTCTTCGATTTTTTGGATTTTAACCACTACTTTTTCCATTTGATGAACATCTTCAACTTCTCCATTATATTTTACTATTAGATGAACTAAGTACTCCAACTTCTCTATCCTCTCATTTGTATTTGATAATTTCTGTATTTCTGAGAATATCTTTTGCAGATTTAAAACTTCTTTCTGGTGTTGAAATTGTGCCATGATTTCCAGCTGACAAACACTGCTACTCTAGCTTAGAAGGTTTTAGCAGAATTAAGCATCACAATAACATTTCACCTTTCTCTGGTTAAGAATCTACTTTAAAGGAACAGTCTATGTGTTTTTCTTCTTCTTCTTATCACACTCTATAAACAAGCTGTGAGTCCTTGAAGTGCCAAGCCAGGATAATCAGTGAAAGAAGTATTTCATTTCCAATACACAACCATCTAGTTTCCGAGTAGCAGCAGCGTTACAATGTTAGAATATTACCACTTCTTTGTTTCTTTTTGTATCTTTTTGTACTTCAAGTTAAGAAAAAAAGTCCAATTCTTAAATGAGTTAGAAAAACACCCACAGTAATGAAAGAGGAAAGTTTAAGTCCATAGATTACGGAGAGTAGTAAAAGAAAAAAAAATAGAAGAAGGAAACTTAATCCGTTCGTTTTAAAAGGCTTGCATAAATTCCATCTGTAAAGATAGCATTTAAAAAGTAAGATAACCCACTGTTCAAAACCAGTCCAAATTTAATTCTGCCGCTTATTTCTTCTGTTCTCCAATTTAAATTAATTTTAAGTTTTTTTATAGGCAGTCACTTTTAAAACAGTAAAAATTCCTCACAGCTGAAATCACTTGCTCTTTCCGTATCCTTCTGTTTTGGAGCTGCCCCGACCTCATCAGCCATTTGGCTGGAATTTTTGTCACCGGCTTGAAGAACTTCTCTTGGATCAATCTGGGTCTTTGCGATGTCCCTGTGATCAGCAAGATGTATTCTTCCTGTTCACCATCTCTACAGGATGGTTTAGGTCCGTTTGGACCACCCAGAGACAAAAGTGTCGACTGCGATCTCAGAGCATTGAGATCGCACGTCATGTCGTTACGACTTCGGCTCCTCCCCTCCTCTGCCAGTGTATTCTTATGTTTAAAGTGTGCATGTATGTTATGTTGGTTGAAAATCCTCCTGAGCTTTTCAGATATTCTTCCAACGTATGGAATGACAATGTTGCTTCATTTGTTATTCTCTTCTTTGTCTGTTGTGGAGGAGCTCATGCTTGCATCTTTTTCTGGATGAAGGCCCACTTGGGATAGCCACAAGTTCTGAGTTCTGTCTCTTGTTCTTAACATCTTTTTAAACTCTCCTTTACAAAACTGGGCTATATATAGCTATATACATGTTTTGGGTTTTTTTTAAAAAGAAACTATTTCGAGGATTTCCTTCAGTGTTTTTTTTTTCATTTTGCCTTTGTTAACCACTCAATGTAGGCAAGATTAAAAATCAGGCACAGCAGGGATTCCAGGAATAATTCTTATTGTAGAAAAATAGAAGAACAGAACATTGAAAGTCTGCTGTATCTCTCTTTCTGTCTTGCTTATACCAAACACAATCAAGGCAGAGTATTTTAAATTTTATTTGCAGACTTTCTCCTTATAAAAGGGATTGAATAATAAAGCTAGCTGTACATTCTATCACAGACTTTGATTGTTTCACCCTGATCTCCAAGCTCTTGAATTACAACTAATTTCCTTGGATATGTCATTTCATTCCAGGTCTCCATACCCCTTTCCCCATTAGTTTCTCAGCCAAAATTAAATTATAATAGCTCTAAATGTATTGTTCTTCAGTTGTTATATTCTACACATGTGACTAATCCTATCCATTCTCCAATCTAGCTATTAAATCTGTTCTGTTTGTTGTTGTTTTTAAAAAAGGATTGAAAAACTTTTAAAAGACAATGGAAACTATAAACAGAAAAGGAAAGAAAAGAGAAGAAAAGAGAAACAAAGAAAGTATAGGAAAAAAGAACATAAAGGAAAAAAGAAGAAAACAAATATTCAAGTGATTTTTGATCTTTGTTTCCTATAAGGTTACATCAAATATCTCTTTATTGCAATAGCTCATCCCTTATGTGTCCATAAATCCGTAAATCATCAGTGTCAGAATACAATACATAAAATCTCTGAATTTTGTAGCTTACTTGGCAAAACAAATCAACTTTGCACTTGGTTTTGCTTCTAGGAATCTGAATTTCCTACATATTGTAGGACTTGATCTCTCTTTGAATTTTCTTTTTCCTATCACAAAGACTTTCTGGGCTTTAGCCACCTCTTTTGTAAATCCAGTAGGAAGTCCCTGTCCAGCTCATTCATTTTTATTTCCACTTTAACTGTCATCTCTGTTTTATAATCCACATTTTTTTCATTTTCCAGCTTTTCAACAGTTGTTTTATATTCTAATTTTCTACATCACAAAAGGCATTTTTAGCTCTTTATTCTTAGTTCTTAGAAGAAGGTACAGATAATCCTCAACTTACGACCACAATTGAGCCCAACATTTCTGTTGCTAAGTGAAACAGTTGTTTAGTGAGTTTTACCTCATTTTATGACCTTTCTTGCCACAGTTGTTAAGTGAGTCATTGCAGTTGTTAAGTTAGTAACATGGCTGTTAAAGTAATCTGACTTGCCCATTGACTTTGCTTGTCAAAAGGCTGCCAAAGGGGATTACTTGATTCTGGGCCACTGAAACTGTCATAAATATTAGTCAGTTGATCACATGACCCTAGGGATGCTGCATCAATTGTAAATGTGAAAAACAGTCACAGGTCACTTTTTCCAGTGCCGTTGTAATTTTAAAAAGTCTTTAAATGAACTGTTATACCTGTATTTTTTTTCAGGTCTGTCCTTTCTTTTGTAATAGTTTTAGACACAGAATAGCAATAGCAATAGTAGTTAGACTTATATACCGCTTCATAGGGCTTTCAGCCCTCTCTAAGCGGTTTACAGAGTCAGCATATTGCCCCCAACAATCCGGGTCCTCATTTTACCCACCTCGGAAGGATGGAAGGCTGAGTCAACCCTGAGCTGGTGAGATTTGAACAGCCGAACTGCAGAACTGCAGTCAGCTGAAGTAGCCTGCAGTGCTGCATTTAACCACTGCGCCACCTCGGAATACCAATAGAAGTATGTAACATTCCTGACATCGTAGCTGCAAGTAGTCTGTCCCCATTCTTCAAATATCTCTTGAAGTATTTCTACTATTTTACTACTTTATGTCATTTTGTCCCAATGCTCACAAAAAGGTCAGTTCTTCCCCTGCCTCTTTTCTTTTGTCATTTATTTCATTTTTTTAAAATTCCTAAGTTTATATCCATGTTTGTTCTAAATGAATGAAAAATCACCAGGCAGCTTTGCAAATATGCTATTTTGAAGACCTCTATTTGCTTCAAACTAGTAAAGTAGATAATTTCTGAATCTTCTGTCCTCTCCTTATCCAAAGGCATTCCATGAGGCTGAGCTACTCATAATTCGTTTTGTTATCTTTAATCATTTGGAGATTTGCTAGCTCACCATTCTTCACTCAGAAAACAAATCTTTTATATTTTCATGTACTAGAGTTCAGGTTCATCTTACTGATTTATTATATTCAGATATGAACAAATGGTAATTTTGACTTTTTATTTACTATTTGAATGTTATGAGGTTTCTACTGTCTTTTATTTACTTCAGGAGTCTTCAAGGCTATAGGATTCATTTTAAAATCTTCCTGTAAAATGCACATTCTTGGCTAAACACATTTTTATTATATATTATGAACTACAATGTGTCTTGTACCAACTGTCCATCATCCAGGTAAACCAAGAATGTTCTCAGACATCAAATCTCTTCCATTAACACAATTATATCTCATTTACTTGCAATACTCCTATTTTCCTTCCCTTCTTTCCATGGGTGTATACAGAGATGAGAATACATCTGAACTGCCATCCATCCCAATGGTTTCCAATCTTCCTTCTCAGATCTTTTGTAGTTTTCAATAATATCATTGTCTCCAATATAAAATAAAGAGGAAAAAATCATTCTTAGTAATTCTTGATAATAGTAACTCCATAAAAACAAACAAGAGGAAATAATTAATTAACCTGATCTCTCTTTGAATTTTCTGTCTGTTCTAGATACTGTACAAGTCATAGTGTATAACCACTAACTCCTTACAGCTTTTCTTGCAGACCTTAGTTATCTGTCTTAGAAACTATCTTCTTGTTTAAAGCATCATCTTTTCTTCTCCTAAAGCCTTCAGAAGTTTTCTTTTGTGAGTATAAAAGCTATTCTGAATATCAATTGTAGAGAATATCTTTGAGATTTCTTTTTTTTTTTCCATCCATGAGTCCATCCATTTTCCATCATAAATTGGATAAGAAGGTTAGTTTCTTCTTTACTGGATTTTTCTTTTGGAATGTTGTTTTTTCTGCCAGTTTCTGCTGAATGTCTCAATTATTTGTTCTGATAAATCTTTATCTTCTTTACCCTTTCATGAACTCCTGAAAATTGTGCAACATTCATCACTGGTGTCATTAGTTCCTAAAAGCCTTGTTCTCTATTACCAAATGTCACCCTCCATTCCCAATCTGCAGCATGAAACTAATGTGATGAAATTAGAGAGAAAGCTTTTGGTTCTCCCCTATTAAAATACAATGTTGATTTTTTTTTTTAAACTGGAAGCATTCCTTTTTCTCGCTAACTAATCACAAAGCCGGTGTGGCATCAAAACACTGCTAGTAGCTGTTCATGTAATGATAAACTTATACTTGACTGCTTCTTTACACACTTGATTACACTGGTTTTAGGGAAGTTTTTGCCGTCTTCAAATAGTATCACATTTGGGACATGGTGTTTTAAACATTCCATTTCAAATGGGAGTTATTTTTAAGCTTGTCTGAAAACATGATTATGCATTATTAGGTCTTAACATAATGCTTTAGAAAAAATCAGTTTGGACAGATGTTGATTTTAAAAATGCCATATGGAAAGTTATTGTCTAAAGGTTATATTTAGCAATATAGAAAGATATTGGTCTATTTGCCTAGACTGCCCAATAGCAATTCTCCAGTATCTCAAGAAGCTTTTTTTTCCAGGACATGTTACCTAGTTGAAGTCACTCAAGCAGAGCAGTTAAAGGTCTTTCTGTGAATACAATTGAAGCCTGACATTATTATTCAAATACTTGCTTTTTTTTCTAGTGTTGGTATTAAAGATCAATGTTTCAGGCAATTCTTGTAGCAAAATTGTATGCTTCCCTCAGTAAAATGGCATTGTTGATCTGAAGGTCATCTTTGTTAACCTTTTCATCTGAGGGATGTTCAATTCAGATGGTTAATTTGTAAGGAAAAATATTTTTCCCCCATTTTTTTTTCAGTGCAATAAGTATGCCAAATCAGGATTTCATTACTGATACACATTTTGTAACTTCTATTTGGATTACCACTTTTGGCTAACTATCAGGTCTGGATACTAATCATCAGTCTTGATGCAGGGGAACAAGGAAATTGGCTCCTACAAAATTGAAGCATTGTGTATTGGTCAGAGACATTGGTCCTGCAAAGGATTCTTGCTCAGCCCTATTTGGAAATTAGGGACTGGAGGTAGAATGTTTTGTATAACACAAATATATTTTGATGCAAAGATTTTGGTATCTTTAGAGGAAGAAATATTGTTATTGTTATCATCCTTATCCTCATGGTTATACAAACCACCATCCAATATACCTTCAGGTAAAGGTAAAGGTTTTCCTGTCCTGCCACGCCCGACTCCAGGAGGTGGTGCTCATCTCTGTTTCTTAACTGAGGGAGTCAGCATTGTCCAAACACATTCCCGTCATCATGTGGCCAGTATGACTTTATGCCAAGGTGCACAGAAAGCTTTATTCTATTTGTTAAGTATCATGTTTACCAGTCAATAGTTATTAATGTATAGCTTTGCTTTTCTTGTCTATAAAAAAAACCCTGCCATTTGGCATTGTGATTAATATCCCATAATCTTTTACTTTATAAGATCCTTTCCATGACTAAAACTCTGAATTAAGCTTAAAATCTCCATTTCGTCGGATCTGCAGCAATTGCTGTATGTGTGTATGTATGCATATGTGGATATGTCTGTTTCTGTACAGAATATTATTTTTTATTAAATTGATTATTTATGAACAATTCAGGATAGCACAAGTAAAGAATTTATTTAATCATGTAGTTTTTATTATAGGAAGATGCCCAGAGGTGAGTTCCTACCGGTTCGGACCGGTTCTCCTGAACCAGTAGTGTTGGCTCCAAACAGAGAGCAAACCGGTTCTCTGTTTTTGTTAAAAGAGGGTCCACCTCTCTGCCCCTGGGCTATACTTACCTTTATTCCAGCTTCCGAAGCCCAGTTGATCTGGAGCGACAGCTTGAATTGCCACTTCTCAGCTGTTTTCCCTTTTTTCTGACTTAATGTTTTGCTCAACTGCGCTATGTGCGTGCAGCGTACGTTTGGTGTGCATGCGGTCAGCAAACTGGTAGTAAACCGTTTAGGAACCCACCACTGTAGATGTCATGTTAGTCTAGGCTAGAAAAAAAATATCAGGATGTTTCTAGTAACATTGTTTCTGACTAATACAAATTATTAAAAGTTAAAAGCTTTTGTGAGCTTTATCAGCTCCACACAATGGCTAGATTGGGTGGTGTAGGATTTAAATTGATGAGGCAGAAGGAAAGAAAAGGGCAAGAAACATATGTTGGTTATATAGCTGTAGATTACAGAGAGACAGGTTATAAGTAATTTATCAATTAATAGTTGTAAAGCATTAAGAATACTTTATTAAGATCTTCTGAGATTGCCTTTTGACATTGATGATGGCATGTACAGTTCTGGTATAGAGTATTTTGGAAAGTTGAAATACTACAATACCACTTTATTTTTGTTTTGTACTTTGATACTGTATAAAATTTGTGTTTATACATACTTTTGTGCAAAGTTATTCCATTTGTTCCATGCAGAATCCAGAGGGAAATTCCTGGGAGATGATGGCATGTATATCATTAGGAAAGAAACATATGAAGGCAGGTGTAATCTTGTATGTGTATATGCTAGACTCTATGACGTTATTGTTGGGATACATATGGAGCCTAAGTTGACATCTGGATTTGTTGCAGATCTATTTAAGAGCTGTGGTGGTGCAGTGGTTAGAATGCAGCACTGCAGACTGTGTTGCTGACTGCCAGCTGCTAGAGGTTTGGCACTTCAAATCTCACTGGTTCAAGGCTGACCAGGCTTACATTCTTCCAAAGTCGGTAAAATGAGGACCCTATTATTGGGGGCAATATGCTGACTCTGTAAAGCATATAGAAGGGGCTGTAAAGCACTTCGAAGCAGTATATAAGTCTAAATGCTATTGCTATTTCCATTTTGCATACTTTCCTATGCTCTCAAAGTTCTATTCACTAGGAAAAGGGAAAAAATAGTTTTCCAATCTTTTTAGGAACTTAAGTTTTGACCCAACTTGTAAACAACTTTCTTAATTAAGTGTCTAAATTAAAAGCCCTTTAATCAACAAATGGATTCCACTTTTCTAAACTAAGACTCTTACCACTGTTTTGTTAATAGCATAAATAATTTAAAATGAAATGAAAATATAACTTATTTCTTTTTCTTTTTAATAAATATTTTAATAATATACGCATGCAGAGAGATAGGTAGATTACTATCTCTGAAGTCATCCTATGTTTTGCAATCCTTTCCTTTTATTTTATTTTTAGTGAACATAGTAGTAATCTTAAAATATTAAAAATAGATAATATCTAAAGCAGGGGTGTCAAACTCATGGGCCAGATGTGTCATGTGCTGGCCCTGCCCTGCCCCAATTTAGCGAAGGGGGAAAAAGTCCCAATATGTTATGTGATGATTGTCAGTCTTGGAAGCCATTTTGGGCCTCAAGCCTGCCACACATTCTACTGTGGGAAAATGGGAGCGGGGATTGGATAGAGCAGATCATTTTGCCCAGGACCTGGACTGACGTGGATGGGAGAAATCTTCCTTTGTGGCAGTGACTGATTGGACTATGTGATGGACTTGTGGGTGTTGGGCAGGGTCGTGAACTTTCAACTGGGTGGAGAAAACCAGGAAGCTTTCAGATTTGGGTTTCCCCAGATGTGCCAATCTCTGATAAAATCTAACTTTGAGGAAATCCAAGCCTTGGAGTTTTGTTTCATTGGGGATGTTATTTGGAACCCTGGCATTGATGCTGTGACGACATGAATTTGACACCCCTGATCTAAAGCATTGAGATTACAGACTCATCATTCAATTCACTGACATATGCGTCTGTCAACAAACTGAAATTTAGAGAAAGATTGTTTTGTATGATAGCTGTTGAAAGCCAAATAATTTAGAAACTCTTCTGATTACATTTGATAATGACAGCTTTATGTAGTATCAACTTTTCTTCATAAAGCTAAGGATTAAGTTCCATTGAATTATATGTAGTATACTATAATAGAATAGTATTTACAATGATATGTAATTATTATGCATTTTAAAATCTTTCTAATTATTAATATAAGTAGAAATAGTTAGTTTACGTAATTTGAATTTGAATACATAATCTTACCCTGGCTCTTAATGTTCTTTTTTAATATATAAATATGATTTTGTATTCAAACCATGAAATGCTATAGAGCCTCATCTAGAGGAGAAATATTTGTTTATTCATTGGGTGTCAGATAAGACTGACTCTTTGCTTTGATGATTAGTTTTTAAATTAAGAAGACTTATTCTTGCAGTTAATGAAGATCAGCACAGAACTACTGAAGGAAAAAAACTCATTTGTTAAACATGAAGTAGTTATTGATGGGGGTCTTGCACAAATTTAATATGAAAGAAACTGAAAATTGAAACTAGAAATATATCCCTAGCAGTTAATCCCATCACTACTTTAGTACCTTTCAAAAAGTTTCTTTGGTGATAATTCTGGGAACGTTAGTTTTAAGTATATCTTGGATGGACCAGTTGAGAAAACAGAATTAAAAGCTTTGAATTCTCCAAAATAAAAGAATCAGAAATTCACCTTACACAAAGAATCTATAGGCCTAGTGCAAAGACCAGTGACATGCGGTGAGGGTTACCGTTGGTGAGGCAAGACCACAGCAGCGGCAAGAAGCAACATCCCCGCCTCTGTGTCCGACAGGCGTCTCGCGTTTATGGCGGACATAAACGTGAGACGCCTGTCGGACACAGTGGCGGGAGTGTTGCTTCTCACCGCCGTCATGCTCCACCGCCTTGCCCCCCTGCCTCCTCCGACGAACAATCCTGCTGCCCTGGCCTGCAGCCAGCCCACCCACCCCCCGCCCGACCTGCTCCCTGATTGGACTCACCGTTCTTCTTCTTCTTCTTCTTCTTCTTCTTCTTCTTCTTCTTCTTCTTCTTCTTCTTCTTCTTCTTCTTCTTCTTCTTCTTCTTCTTCTCCTCCTCCTCCTCCTCCTCCTCCTCCTCCTCCCCCCCACTTGGTGCTGGGCTGGCTGCAGGCTGGGGCAGCAGGATTGTTTACCGGAGGAGGTGGGGGGGCAACGGTGGAGCACGACGGTGGCGAGAAGCATCTCAGATGGAGCCGGGACACCCAGAAGGCAAGCCGGCACTTTGGCATGCCTTTAAGTGCCGGCTTACCTTCTGGGTGTCTTGGCTCCATCTGAGATGCTTCTCGCCGCCGTTGCGCTCCACCGCCTGGCCCCCCCGCCTCCTCTGACAAACAATCCTGCTGCCCCGGCCTGCAGCCAGCCAGCTCACCCACCCCCCGCCTGACCTGCTCCCTTCCTGGACTCACCGCTCTTCTCCTCCTCCTCGTCCTCCCCACCCACCCAGCCCATTCCTCCCCCCGCCACCACTGTGTCCAACAGGCCAGGCGTCTCACATTTATGGCAGACATAAACACGAGACGCCTGGCCTGTTGGGACACAGCGGCAAGAACGTCCCTGCCGCCTCCACGCTCTGCCGCCTCACCCCCCCGCCTCCTCCGACCCTACCAGACGGCTGTGAAGAAAGAAACACACACACACATACACTCCACAATAAAAAATTACATATTTAATTTGAATCCCCCCCTCCCTCTGTCCGATCCACATACCTTTTCCATCTGTGGAAACTCTCTCAACTCTCCTCTTGTCCACCCAATGTAAGCGTGCTCAACGTAAGCATGCTCATAAGGCATGATTTGCTGCTCCCCGATCAGGAGGCAGGAGAATCAGTGCCTCTTTTGCATATGAAAGTTTTCACTTTTTAACTCTTTCTTAACTTTTAAAAGGCGAAAAATTCCTTATGCAAAGGAGGCCCCGAGTTCTGTGGCCTCCTCCTAGTTAATACTGAGAGCAGACACCAAGCCACTGTGACTTGAAATCTGGTAGCAACTACCCTGGCTTTAATTATTTAAAAAAAAAAAAAAATTCTTTCCTTTCCCTGAGGAGACTGGTGAGGCCCCGCCTCCCTTGCCTCTAGTGACTGCACATCCCTGGCAAAGACAAATCTATCATTCCTTCCTTCCTTCCTTCCTTCCTTCCTTCCTTTTTTCCTTCCTTCCTTCTTTCCTTCCTATACAGTTATTATCACATGACAATCATTCTTAGGATATTTTTTTTAAAATTTGAATGATGTAATCAACTTATTGATTTGCAAAACCAGTTAAATTCTTTAAGAAACTGGAACTGAAACAATGTTCAGAGTTATTTAAATCTATTCTCATATGGTAACAGAGCACTAGTGCCCATGCTGCCAATTTTAAACCTTTTGCTGAAGTTTCACATGTGTTCCAATTCCAGATAATAATTAGAACTCTCAGAAAAATCTCTTCGCTACTAGTTAGTGGATTTTTATAATTTATATAAGGTAATGCCAAATAAATTATTTGGAGGTTTAAATCAGCAGCTGGATAGACGGCAGTCTGACACAGATTATTATATGAAATGAATAGCCTTACTTGCATAAAACTGGAAGTTTGACATTAATTTCATTGTATTTCAATATTGTTCCATTCATATATTTCTTTTGTTTATTTTTGTTAATTTGCATTATCATTAATACAAGAGGTAAAATTCAAGATATTATTTATGTTCTAGAATATTGATGATCATCATTATATTATTAAAATATTTGGTTGTTATTTAATATACTTTATTAAATTTCAACAAAAGATAAAATAGAAAAAACCAGAAAAAAAATTAAAAGGGGAAATATAAGGGAGAAAAGTACAAGGATTAAAAAGAAGGGGGGGGAATTATAACTTCCACATTTTCCCCATCTAGTTCCAATTACAAAATACCTTAACCTTTTGTTTTAAAATTCAATAATACACAGTATTTATATCACTATAAACTATTCTAATTGTCAGATATCAAGAGTAAAGTTTCATTATTTTTTGGTTTCAAGTAAAGTATCCGACATGAGTTTCCAAGTAGAAACAAAGCTAGACAAGTTGTTGTTTTTTTAAATCAAAGTAGTCAGTTTCACCATCTCCACCAATTTCATTGACTTCACCATCCATATTTGCATTGAGGGAATCTGTATATCCTTCCATTTCTGCCCATGCAAAGGTTTCCTGCTGTTATCATATATAGAAATGAAATCCTATGTTGTCCCAAAAGTGTTTTTTCAAAAGATAAGTGGACTTCCTTTGTTTTTTCTTGAAGACATTTTGGTTCTCATCCAAAAAGCTTCTTCACTTCCCATATTCTTTTTTTTCAAACTGCTAATCCATCAAATTTAAAGAAAAACCTTGGATTTCGTTCGGTTGTACATTTCTATAAAGATTTCTCTGAATTAAAATACATATATCATCCCAATAATACTTAGCTTTCTTACATGCCTGTCAAAGGTGATAAAAAGTATCTTCAGACTGATTAAATTTCTAGCATGTATTTTCACATCATTATACATCTTTGATAATTTATCAGGTGTTCAAGACCAAAGATATATCATCTTATAAAAATTCTCTTTCAAGTTATAATTCAGTATGAATTTGAATTCCTTACTCCACATATACTCATATTGATCAAACATTTTATTATGTCCATTTTTACCCATTTAGTGTTACAGTATTTAACATATTCTTCCCCCGTATTCATTTTCCATTATACATCTTAGCAGTAGCATGTTCATAATTGGTTCATAGATCCAGGTCAGAATCAGGGTTGTTTCCCATTTGTAAAGTCAAAATTCTTCTTATCCAATTAAAATCTTTCTGTCAACTGAGCATAAAAAAATCATGGGCAAAGTAAAAGTAAAGTAAAAGACTCCTTTTCCAATGCTTTTCTAAGTTCTCCATCAAAAAATATCAATTAATCAGTGTAGGTCAACCAAGTTGGTGTGAATATCATTTATCTTCTAAAAAAAGGTTCTTGGAATGACAATCATAGAAGAATTTTGGGATTCAATCTTGCTTTAAACCTGTTCCAAAACTTCAATATGGCATGCCTAACAAAATGATTTTGAAAATGTATATTAGTCTTAACTTTGTGTTGTTACATTAGATAGGCAGGGCACCTAAATTTCAAATAATGTCCTTTCAACTCAAATAATCTCCTATTTCTCAGAGTCACCAATCTTCCATCCATGTCAAACAACAAGCAATAACATTAAAATATCTCTGTGGAACAGAAAGCTCTCAAAAATCTCTTTAGCTTCCAGTTGACAGCTTGCTCTATATTTACCGTTATGATAATTTACAAATGCTAATTGATGACACCTTTTCAACTGTTGGGTGCCTACAAGTGTTTCAAGTGGGAGTGATGAAGTCTGAATTTTCCATCAGTTACATTACGTTTTATATCAATGCAGCAATTCTGAAAGGGCTTGTAGAAATAATGCCTGTGAAGTAAAAAAAAAGTTTTAAAATATCAAATGAGAATTTGATAATAAAAATGATAAATTAGGACTTAGAGAGCTATATACTGTGAAATTCAAACTGTTCCAAGCGAATTGCTTTCAGCAAATCCAAGAAAATCTGAAGCTTATGAATTTGACAGCCTTATGAATTACAAGGCCACCTGCAAACATGGCTCATTTCCATTTTCAAAATCTGATAAAAAGATAAAAGTGTAAATGGGGTTTGCATGACAGGAAGCCAGATGCTTTTTTACATTTTCCCCATCCTCTGCAGAAAAAAAAACCCAAAATCCTTCTCATTTGTTAAACTATGAGATCTCTGAAGTCTGAGTACCCAAAGTGAAAAAGTTAGCTTCACCTACATTCTTGTTCAAAATCTTGTCCTATTCAATTAACTGTGCAGTACTTGCAGGTCTATTCATCATTATTTACCTCTTACTAAGTCCATAAAGAATTGTTATTTTGTGCATTATTTAAGAAGATAGAGAATCAAATGAATTTATGAATTATTATTCTTAGCAGCTAGGGGTTTTTTTGAGAATTTTTTTTATTGTTTTAGTTAAACAAAAACACACACCAAAAAAGAACCATTTTTCGCTACATCTTGTAGAAAGCGTATTGGTTACAAATATATTCCGTGTGTTTCTTCCACAATCCTTACATATACTTCATTCAAATCGAGTTGTACATTTTAAGTCAAGAAAGAAAAATTATGTATTTTACTATCCCTGTACCACAATTCTCATTTGGTTACCATTATTTAAACATGTTTTTATCTAGAATCATTTATATTTAAAGACACAACCACCTACTGGCATTCATTTGCAGTTTCAATAGATCTCCAATAACATTACACCTTTATGACATATTCTAAAACAAATTCAGTTAAGTAAGATATCTAAGCATCCCCCCCCCATAACACACCTGTATGTGTCATTAAATATTATCCATTAACATTTCCTTGTTATTATTGTAGTTGACTAAAAGTTATTTACTGTTTATCTCACCTCTCCTCTCCACAGGCCTGCAAAATGTTATATCTTTATAGCCGTCTGTAAACAATGATTTATTACTAAGATTTATTTATAGGACTTTTCCCTCAATCCCAAATTAGTTAATTATGTACTAAGAAAATAAACATTAGACACCTAAGACAATCTAAGAGATGTTAACATTTCTCCTTAACAATCACCAAAAGTATACATTAGCATTTCTATGGCCTGGTTATTTATCCTAACTAAGGTTATCATTTCACTATTAGTATCATAGTAAATTATATGTTAACAAAAAAACTTTCAATGATAGTCTAGGACAGTCTATAAAGTACTAAGATCTCTACTTATTAATCATCAATAATTAACTAGCTTTTTTCCATCAACTAGCATTATTAACCAGTGTCTTTCCAGTAACAAAATGGTGTTTCCTCTCTCGCCAGCTGTTGTGTCGATTCTCTTTCCAGGACCATTCCAGGTTTAAGGCTTCTCTCCGCACTTTGTAGCTTAAACAATCTCTCATGTAGTTTTGTTGCCCTTGAGTTGTTATTAATGTAAGCTTAACTTTGGTTGTCAGGTTTATTTCTGAACAGATTTGTCTTATTAACGCCATCTTTTTCGCTCTTTCTTTTTCTCCTGCATCTTGGAGTTTGGAGTGACGCACCAAATTATCAAAGTCACTTTTCCAGCTTCCTTTCTTTCCATCTTCACTCACGTTTATTCCATTCATAAGTTCATCTAACTTCTTATCTTTGTTTTCTGTATTTTCATTCATTTCTTTAGTTTCTGGGGCTGCAACCCCATCATCTTTTTTTGTGACACCCCATAGTCTGTCCCATTGTCAAATCTCTCAAGTCCTTCTGAGATGTTTTGAAGTCCAGCCAAAATGTTTTGAATTATCGAGTTTTCTTCATGTGAGTTTTGATCCAGTTTTTAGAGTAAAAAGAAATATAAAGAAAAAGCAAAGAAAGAAATTTGGTACTTTCTGCCACTCTAGCCTGTCACAAATTTTGAAGAATATATCTATTTTTATTTTAAATCTTAAGCAAATGTTCTTTTATGGTTTTCAAAGAAGGAGGGTTCTAATCTTTTTCTTTTCTTTTTCAATTCTTGCCAAAATATTTTCCACTCACACCAGCAGTAGACTTATTTGTGACCTTGGATCTTTATCAGATTTTAAAAACAAGTTCCAAACACTTCTGTTGCAAAGTCAGTGTAGTCAGATAGGAGTGAACAAAGGATACATTGTTACAACAGCAGAAGGAAAAAAACTTCAGACTTGGGCTTCCAAGTGGCAGATTCAACTATTTTAAGAACTTTTTCCTTAAGTATCTTTAATATGATATTGTAACAAGTAGAAGGAGAAATTTATTAAAGTAAAAAAAAAGTTTTAATTTAAGCCAAAAAAGTTAAAGTAGTAAAAAGAAATAGAGAAAAAAAAGATCCCTTCATCTCAAGCAGAGAAACAGGAAAAGTTGCAATCACTTCAATCCACAAAAGATCGTTATAAGCAAGAGCAAAAAACTTTCTAAGGCAGTCCAATAGGGATTAAATACGCTTGTTCTTGCTTAAGGGACTAATTTAGCTTAAGAAAAGAGTTTCTTGGGGCAATCTTCTAAAAGAAAAGAAAAAAAACTCACCAGATGGAAACACTTTCACTTCTCTTTCTGGAGCCATCTCCAACTATGTCAGCCTGGGGGCTGCCTGTTTGCCACCAGTTGGAAGCGCTTCCCTTGGGTCGATCAGGGACTTTGCGATGTCCCTGCGACCAGCAAGGTCTTGTCTTCCCAGTCACCATCTCTTCGGGACGGTTTAGGTCCTGCTGGACCGTCCAGGGGCAAAAGTGTCATTGGCAGATTCGGACTGTTGAGTCCGCACCAGGGGTGGGTTCTTGCCGGTTCGCACCGGTTCTTGCGATCCGGTTCGTCAGTGAACCCGGAAGTAATTAACTTCCGGGTTCCTAGCTCCTAGCCCCTGTCGCTGGGTGCCTGCAGGGTTTTTCTTTTTAAAAAACGCCTCTCTGGATGATCTTGAAAACCTGCAAGGTTGCTTTGGAAGGGGACATATGGGCAGCATTTTCCCCTGCCCCCCTCCCCGGGAGCCTGCAGTTTTAAAGCAAGCCTTTGCACAGTAAAGAAAATCTCACGAGCGAGAGAAGTTCTTACTTGCTTTTACTGTGAAGTTGCGGAAGCTTCCAAGGCTATAGGCAAGCAGAGATGGGGTGGGGGAATCCCTCGCAGGTTTTCAAGATCATCTGCAGAGAGGCATTTTTTAAAAAGAAAATCCTGAAAAGGATTTGGAGAGATTTGCAACTGGTCTTTGGTGGGGGGGAATCCCCAAAACCAGGAGTACAGCCCATTCCCCCTCCCAAGAAGACTGTTTTCTTTTTAAAAAACCCCTCTGCAGAAGCTTCTCTGTGGAAGCTTCCAAGGCTATAGGCAAGCAGAGATGGGGTGGGGGTTTTCAAGATCGTCTGCAGAGAGGCATTTTTTTAAAAAGAAAATCCTGAAAAGGATTTGGAGAGATTTGCAACTGGTCTTTGGTGGGGGGGGATCCCCAAAACCAGGAGCACAGCCCATTCCCCCTCCCAAGAAGACTGTTTTCTTTTTAAAAACCCCTCTGCAGAAGCTTCTCTGTGGAAGCTTCCAAGGCTATAGGCAAGCAGAGATGGGGTGGGGGTTTTCAAGATCGTCTGCAGAGAGGCATTTTTTAAAAAGAAAATCCTGAAAAGGATTTGGAGAGATTTGCAACTGGTCTTTGGTGGGGGGGAATCCCCAAAACCAGGAGCACAGCCCATTCCCCCTCTCAAGAAGACTGTTTTCTTTTTAAAAACCCCTCTGCAGAAGCTTCTCTGTGGAAGCTTCCAAGGCTATAGGCAAGCAGAGATGGGGTGGGGGTTTTCAAGATCGTCTGCAGAGAGGCATTTTTTAAAAAGAAAATCCTGAAAAGGATTTGGAGAGATTTGCAACTGGTCTTTGGGGGGGGGGAATCCCCAAAACCAGGAGCACAGCCCATTCCCTCTCCCAAGAAGACTGTTTTCTTTTTAAAAACCCCTCTGCAGAAGCTTGAATTCCAGAACTCTTCCATGCCCTCCCTCCCCGTTTCATGGCAGCCGAAGCAACAGTGAAGCAGAGGCTGACACTCCTTGTTTAGGTAATTCTGAGGTGGTTGATGGTTCTGTGAGTGCCTGTCCTTTATAATTTTCCACATTGCCTTGATGGTTTTTATTCCAGTGACTTTGTCTTCCCTGTTCTTAGGCTTAGGAAAAAAAAAACTGGTTTCATTGGCAGTCTTTTTTTTTTGGGGGGGGGGATTTTTATTTTTTTGGTGTTTTCCTAGCACTGTCATAGTTTGTGGGTGTGGGTGGGTGTGTAATGTCCCGCAGTTATCTATGCATTAATAATGATCTAGTAATATTAATAATATCTAGTAATTAGTAATATCTAGTAATAACATCGTCTTGGCCACTCCCACCAGGTCACATGGGTGGCAAGCCACTCCCATCTGGTCACATGGGCAGCAAGCCACTCCCACAAAGGAGGCCACGCCCACAGAGTAGGTTCGAACAATTTTTGAAACCCACCCCTGGTCCGCACAATGTAATGTTGCAATGTTGGCTCCTCCTCCCCCCATTAGCAGCTAGTTTTATGTTCATGCTGTCAGTAGGTGTTTTAAAGACTGGGAGCAGGCTACAATTAGAAATATAAAATGAAAATAGAAAAATCAATAACATCCCTATAAGAAGAATATGACATCACGAAATAGGCGGAAAAATGATCAAGTGTCCCCAAAAGCTCATAACTTTTCAAAATACCTGGGATTTTAATCAAGGGTGGTATTCACTTATCTTCCCTACTGGTTCACAAATCTGAGTGCACATCTGTGCATGCTTTCAGCCTTCTGTGCATGTGCTTTGGCTTTAAAAAGTGCCTAAATGGGATACCATACAGCCAGGGCGGGGCCACCTGCAATTTCCACTACTGGTTCATGTGAACCGATCCAAACCAGCAGAATACCACCTCTGGTTTTAATGTTCCAAGGCAGAAGACTCCCACTAAGAACTTTGAGTATAGAGCCCCTTTACATAGCTTTCCTTCAGATGGCAGACAGTTCAGACTTCATTGTTGTTAACTGGTGTTACATCTGCTACTGTGTGCTGAATCAAAAGGTTTCCATGCAATTTTCAAGAGTTGACTGATATAAAACAAACCTTAATGGTCTTGTCATTAGATGACAAGATCACAACCTAGAGAAAAGGGGTTGTTTTTCACAACTGGTACAAAGCATATGATTGTGAAAAGGTCATAGTCTCTATCTGCTATTCATGTTTGCTATAGGAGAATAAATGTGAAAAAAATAAAAATTGCCACACTTCATTTTCCTGACGGAAAAAATAATTGGGTCCTTAAAGCTTGTATTAATTACATTTAAGTAGAACGGTAAGCTTTTGAAAATCAGAAGAAGAAAATATTTTATATGCATGTCCAATAACTCATTCCTTGACCAGTGAATATTCTTTCCTTCCTTCCTTCCTTCCTTCCTTCCTTCCTTCCTTCCTTCCTTCCTTCCTTCCTTTCTTTTTTTTTAATTTTTAGGTTTCCTAAGTACTGGAGACCAAGCAGCAAAAGGCAATTATGGATTACTTGATCAAATTCAAGCTCTGAGATGGATTGAAGAAAATATTGGATCATTTGGAGGAGACCCCAAAAGAGTTACTATTTTTGGATCAGGAGCTGGAGCATCTTGTGTTAGTCTCTTGACATTATCTCACTATTCAGAAGGTAACCATTTTCCATGTTAAATAATATAATTGTAATAGTCATAAAGTAAGAATGGATTGCAAAATCAGTAGGAATTAGTTCCAGAAATCACTACAGGTAATGCTCAACCACAATTGAGCCAAAAATTTATATTGTTAATTGAAATATTTGTTAAGTGAATTTTACCTCATTTTACAACTTTTCTTGCCACAGTTGTTAAGTAAAACAGTAGTTTTTAAGTTAGTAATGCAGTTGTTAAGTGAATTTACTTTATCAGAAGGTCGCTAAAAGCGGTCCCATAACTCCAAAACACTGCAACATTCATAAATGCATGCCAATTGCCACGTGTCCGAATTTTGATCACAACTCTATGGAGTTGTGTTGGGTCATAAGTAGAAAATGTCATAATTTATTTTTTTCAGTGTGTCTATAACTTCTAATGGTCACAAATGGTCAAGGACTACCTGTATTTGTTTATTTTATTTATTTATAATTGAATTTATATTGCTGCCTATTCACCCATGGTGACTCAAGGTGTTTTACAAAGTATAAAACCCCATTTAAAACAGTAAAACTAATAAGACTCCAATAACTTAATATAAGAGACATGGTGGCTCAGTGGCTAAGGCGCTCAGCTTGTCGACCAGAAACGTCAGCAGTTCAGTGGTTTGAATCCCTAGCGCCACGTAATGGAATGAGCTCCTGTTACTTGTCCCAGCTTCTGCCAATCTAGCAGTTGGAAAGCATGTAAAAATGCAAGTAGAAAAATAGGAACCACCTTTGGTGGGAAGGTAACAGCATTCAGTCATGCCAGCCACAAGGAAGTGAACCAGAATAGCACAAGGCCTTCCACTCCCATCTCCCGAAGCCGCTCCAGGAGAATACCATGGCTGATGGTATTGAAAGCTGTGGAGAGGTCAATTAGAGTAAGGATAGATGCACTACACCCATCCCGCTCCTGCCAGAGATCATCCAAAAGTGTAACCAATGCCATTTCTGTCCCAAACCCAGGCCTGTATCCTGATGGGTAAGCAGTCAAGGTAACCCATTTCATCCAGAAACCTCTGGAGCTGCTGCACAACCACCTACTCAACAACCTTCCCCCAAAAGGGGAGATTGGAAACAAGTCGGAAATTATCCAACTGGGTGGAGTCCAGTGATGGCTTTTTAAGAAGAGGGTGGACCACAACCTCCTTAAAATGATGGGACACTGCCCCCTCCGGCAGTGTCCCATCATTAATTACTGTCAGAGTCCACCCACCTGTCATCTCCTGTGAAGCTTTCACAAGCCAGGAGGGGCATGAGTCTTAAGACACAGGTGCTTGCACGCATACTCGCTAGGATCCTGTCCACTTCCTCAGGAACAACAGGGTCAAACTGTTCCCAGATAACAGGGCAAGAAGCTGCCTCAGGGGCTTCTGCCAGACTAGCAACCCTGCTGGCACCTAACTGGGAATGAAGTCTAGCAATTTTGTCTTCCAGAAAATCTGCAAATTCTCAGCGCATCCCTTCAGGTGGACCTCAATCTCCTCCTTCCCCAGGAGGAGGAGGCTCATCTTAAAGAGGGTTGTTGGGTGATTATCTGCAGATGCAATTAGTGTGGAGAAGTATTTACACTTCGCTGCACGAATCGCCATGAGGTAGACCTTAATAGCAACTCTTGTGCGTGTTTGATCAAGTTCATCCCCTTGTTTTCCACTAGTGGCGTTCTAGATGTCTCCTCATACATTTCATCCCTCTTAGTTCCTCTGTATACCATGGGGTACAGAGAGGTCTATGATTGAGGAGAGGTTGCATGGGTGCAATCCTATCCAGAGGCTCAGTCACCTTCCTATTCCAAACAGTGACTAAGAGCTCGGCAAAACTGCATAGTAGATCTGCAGTTATAATCCCGAGCTCCTTCTGGAACCCATCCAGGTTTGGTGTGGACCAATCTAATAGATCCTGTCTCCCTGCGGGGGGAGGGGTTCAGCTCTTGAGAGACTCATTGCCACCAGACTGTGATCTGTCCATGACAAGGGGACCAAAGACAGGACAACCAATTCCAGGTCACGTAGGCACTGTTCTGACAAGAACACCAAATTGAGTGTGTGACCACTATTCCTAGTCGGGCCCTGGATGACCTGGGACAGGCCCATGGAAGTCATGGTTTCCATGAAATCTTGGGCTACTGCTGCCCCCAACCCCAGGGATGACAGGTTGAAATCCCCCAGGACTATGAGCCTGGGGAATTCCACCTCTAGCCTTGCGGTGAGGTCCAGGAACCTGGGTAGGGAAGCTGCCACGCTGCTGGGTACAGCAGTGGCAGCAATGCCACCTGATCCCTTGAGCCAACCTAAGAAAAAGGGTCTCACAGCCAAGCAGTGCCCCTGGATGTTACTAGAGATTCTCTTATAACAACAGCCATACCTTTCCCCGGCCCTGAGATCTAGATTGGTGCTATGCTTGATAACCCACTGATTACATTTCTATGAGGGGCAAACCTCCCTCTGGGCCCAGACAGGTCTCGGTGATACAGGCCAGATCAGTCTTCTCTTCAAGGATCAAATCAGCAGTAAGGCTAGCCTTATTGCAGGCTGATCTGACATTTAAAAGCAGCAGCCTGAGACCAGGGCCACCACAGATCTGCTGACTAGGTAAATGAGGTGAGTACAAGGGGGCAGAACACAAGACTGTGTTTCCCGTTGTGAGATCTAAAATCGAAAAATTCTCACAATGCAGAAAATAAGTCTGGTTTACAATTCAAAGGTTTATTTAAGAAAAATGAAAAAGTGGTTGCAATTGCAGCCTCCTAGTCTCTTCCCAAATTGGATTGAGAACAAGGAGAGCAAAAAAACAATACTCTACATTTTATACTTTCTACACAATGCATGCTACGCCTAATAAGCCCCCCCATCTACTAAATCATTCCTTTAATTTTACACTACAAAGGGTCAGCGTGACCCTTCCTGCAGAATCCCAGTGATTTTATCTTTGTTTCCTTGTGGCTTCACTCTATGCAATGAATGTTCCTATCTCACCAAATGGTGACCTTGCCTCAGCGTATGTTTCTGTTTTTCAACGGAAGTTAGTTTTTTAGCAAGTCATCACGTACTGTTTTACTGAGCACATTTGTTAGTTAATTTGTCATAGGAAGAATTCTATAGCTTATTGATATATTTAATACTTTTATAAAGGAGCAACTCATTATTTATTTCCTTCAAATCCATCCTTTTTTCTTTTTTACCTGAATTACTCTTTTACACTTGCAACATTTCATAGCTTCCTATTTTCTCTCTTGGCTTATGCCGAAACAAGATTTTATATTCCAAATCCTCTGTCCCTAGCCTCTGCCATTATTAATATGGCTTCCTTTCTCCCACTTTCTATTAACGTTGTTATTAAGGTCATGCTACTCATGGTCCTTTTTATTAACATTTGTATGAGGGGAATCAAATATGGTAAAAACATAATATCCAGGAATCCTAATATTGCAAATTTTACTAGTTCTTCCCAATTTTTATATCACTTGGTTGTACAACTCATTTTTGCTCAGACCTTATTTGATCAAACATCATATACAGTTAGTTTTTGTTCAATGGGGAGAAGGAAAAAGCTTGGCTTTATTATTCCTAATATACAAGATCTATACCACCCCTTGGGTTGATACCCATAGGTATCTCCTTGCCCTATGATGCACTAGTTAGAAGGTCATGAGAATAAGTGTTTTTGTAATATATGGATTAAATAAATAAAACAATAAGAACCAAATGATCTTCATAATTACTAAGTAATTCTGTCACATAGTGAAATTCCATTTTAAAAAATACAGCATCCAAAAATATTTTGCCACAATTATTAGACTGGTCAACCATGCATATTGCAAAAGAAAAGAAGAAGATATACATTTGTGCTAGCCTGCACAATATTCTATTGAAATATTCTACTCCACTATTCTATTTGAAATTGACGATTGGATCACTCCTTTGAGTAAAATCTTCAGACTCGATTGTCAAATCAGTTCTCTGTTTTGAAGTAACTTATGTATAAGAGATTTTGTGAAGTTTAGCAAATCCCAGATATAAATGTCAAAAGCATTACAGGGTTTTTAAAAAAATAAAAAAAGTTATTGTTGCCAGATAACAATTGCTATCAACGTGTATCTATGTTAGCAAGAGGCAGTAACATCTGGCTCCGTAGATGGTCTCAGTGAAAATTGGAGTCAATTATTTCAATGTACTGTACATTTCAGAAATAATTTCACCCCCTAGATATTCACATTGGGGTTTTCATTTTTTTATATAATGAACATTGAATATGAGAGGAAATATAGCTACCATTTGGCAAGTAGACTGCAATAGTGTTTTGTTGACATTGTTCTAAGCAAACTGAACTGTGCTTTCACTTAATCGGTACTTCTTCTTGATATTATAAATATTTCTTTTGCTTTGTCAATTTTGTATCTGTGTGTGTGTGTGTGTATTTTAATTTTCACTTTTGCACCTGCAGGTCTGTTCCAAAAAGCAATCATACAAAGTGGAACAGCCCTGTCCAGCTGGGCAGTGAATTACCAGCCTGCCAAGTACACTGCAATTTTGGCAGAAAAAGTGGGCTGCAACACTTTGGACACTACAGACTTAGTTGAATGTTTTCGGAATAAGAACTACAAAGAACTAATTCAGCAAACAATCACACCAGCTACATACCATATTGCCTTTGGGCCTGTGATTGATGGGGATGTAATTCCAGATGACCCACAGATTCTAATGGAACAGGGAGAATTCCTCAACTATGATATAATGCTAGGTGTAAATCAAGGAGAAGGTTTAAAATTTGTAGATGGAATTGTGGATAATGAAGAAGGCATATCTCCGAATGATTTTGATTTCTCCGTATCTAATTTTGTGGACAATCTATATGGTTATCCAGAAGGGAAAGATACTCTAAGAGAAACCATTAAATTCATGTACACAGATTGGGCAGACAAGGAGAATCCTGAAACACGAAGGAAGACCCTGGTAGCACTTTTTACTGACCACCAATGGGTTGCACCAGCTGTTGCCACAGCAGACCTCCATGCTCAATATGGTTCTCCAACATACTTCTATGCATTTTATCACCATTGCCAAAGTGAAATGAAACCCAGTTGGGCTGATTCTGCACATGGTGATGAAGTCCCTTATGTGTTTGGTATCCCCATGATTGGTCCTACTGAATTATTCAACTGCAACTTTTCAAAGAATGATGTCATGCTCAGTGCGGTTGTTATGACCTATTGGACAAACTTCGCCAAAACAGGGTAGGATGACACCTAACATTTTAAGCATATCATTGCTTTATAATGATATAGTTATAATGATAACATCTTCTCTTTTGATATTTTTATAAAACCCTTCTCATTGGACCTGCCCTTGTTTCACAGTGGACACCTTGCTATAGAAGGAAAGCAGTATTTTCCCAATATAATGTACAATCAAGGCTAGCTTAACGTGATGTAGATTTTTGGGACTATGACCATTATATATGTGAAATGATTAGGAGTCATTATTCTTTCTTTTTACAAATTATTCTGAATAGCTTTCACGACCTTGGAAGGTACAGTCCATACCTGTATACAGTCAAATATAATCATCTTTATCGAAAATAGGCCTTGTTCCACCAACCCAGTTTAAAAGAGGCAAGGCAGTAAAGCAGATTCATCATTCATAGGTATTATTAGGACTACAGATCATATTTCTTGCCATTCAACTTCTGGCAATAAAAGTACATTTATTTGGAAGAATTGCAATACAAAATATAATTCAGTAATCAAACACATTTGATTTCTGTAGACAGATATTGCTATGGCTAAGAGATACCTTTGTCACATTAAATTGTTTCATAGATAGCAACAATGTGGTTAGTTTGTCTATTTCAGCCTTGTTTTCTCACCATTTCATATTCCCATAACACCTAGGGCATATGATGTGTTACAAAGAAAAAAAAAAGATTTAATCAAGACTGCCACTATGGTTTCTTTATAGAATTAATTGGTTGCCTTTTTAAAATTAAAGGGTAAAAGATCATATATATGTTTGCCTTCATCTAGGTATATGATTAATTTTAAAATTAATATTTAATTTCTTAAATGTGAAAGCTCCCAATATATTTTTAAAGCATATGAAAGGAACATAATGCTACAATAGATCAGAGGAACTTACCAGTAAAGCTAACAGAAAACATTTTATATAAATATCTTAATTAATGCAGTATTTTCCCCTCTAGATAGGAGTGATGGTTGTTGTTTTGTTTCAGGTTTTGAAACTTTCTTTTTCGTTCTCTTTTCTTGTCTTAGTATTGAATTTTAAGAAAGGTCCTTGCAGTGCACCAAGGGCCAATAAATCTTTCCAGTGAACCTTTATGGCAAATCCAAGCTTTCTGAACAGCAGCTCTACTGCAGTGCAGAAAATGGTACGCAGCAATATTGGACAGTTCAGAGAAAAACATAGTGTCCTGATTCATTCAGGAGCTTAAGTGGCTTTCATAGGATTTAAGAAAGTCAGACTGGCATAGTACATACCATCAGAAAAAGCAAGCAATTGTTTCTGTTCCACAAAGACATCAGGAGAGAACATATCCTTCTCTACATTAAAAAATGATATATACTTCTTCCTTGACTACTAAATTTAAGCAGCATTCTTAAATTTTGGATGGATGGAAAAATGGATGTATGGATGAATGGACAGATAGATCAATCCCACTTTGGCCTCTAACCATTTTCCCCATAAAAATAATAAATAGGGAGATATTAGATTTTTTTTCAGAATCTTCTGAATTTGACTGGCTGCTTCCACCTAACACAGGAGGGATACCAATTCTGCTTGTAGAATGTATATTACTTGAGTTAGGACAAAGTGACTGTTTTCCAAAATAGATAGAATTCTTTGTTGAGGAACATATACACTATTTGCATATTTTAAAGCAAAATGCATAGATTAAAGGAATCTTGTCCTATGCAGATAGTTCTCAACCTATGACCACAATTAAGCCCAAAATTTCTGTTGCTAACAGAAATTGTTGTTAAGTGAATTTTGCCTCATTGTATGACCTTTCTTGCCACCGTTGTTAAGTGAATCACTGCAGATGTTACATTAGTTACATGATTTTTAAGTGAATCTGGCTTCCCCTTTGACTTTGTTTATCAGAAGGTCACAAAAGGTGATCACATGACCTGGGGACAGTGCAACCATCATAAATGGATGTCAGTTGCCAAGCATCTGAATTTTGATCATGTGACTAAGAATGCTACAACAGTCGTAAGTGTGAAAACAGTCATAAGTCAGTGTTTGCAGTGCCATTGTAACTTCAAATGGTTATTAAACAAACTTTTGTAAGTAGAGGATTACCTGTTGTGAGTAACTCAGATATAAGCACAATGAGTTACTTTTGAATGTTAGGAGATCTTACTTAAAAGGAAATTTTCATTAGATTAATATACAATGTTACTAAAATTTAATTCTAGTTTTAATATTAGTAAACAATAGAAAACCTTGAGAGAATTTTATAGTAGTTATGGATATTTCAAACCACAAGTACATTTTACATACTATACAGAAGCGAGGAGTGAGAGAGAGAACACTCAGTGCAATTCAGTGTAATACATTATGCATCTTACCACCTTATTGAAAAAGCATTTATATGTCAAGAGAAACCAGAGGAAAAAATAATAAAGCTTATAACAGAAGACAGAATGCTGCACAAAAGTTGGAATGCACCAAATATAGTCACATATTTGTCCAATTTTAAAGAAGAATCTGTAATTGTTCCCTAAGCAACAGTATTTTATAAAAATTGTCTTTTTTATAAAATACTAATACAATACAATAAAAAATATTTTGCTTCAATTCTTCAAAAACAGGATGAAGCTATTGTTACTGTGGCTAATAAAAGGACATCATAATGAATCCCATTGATCTACTTCATGGAATTTTCTTCAATTTATGTAGAAGAACATAGCAAGAGTTCCTTGTTTCCCTTTCATCTCTTTTACTCAACTTGTAACTAAAGCTGACAGCACTTTGTATCTAAGTGAAATCATTCAAACATACTAGGAGTTCTATCTTGTTTCCAGAATGCATTTTAAAGTTGCTATTACAAGCTTCTTCTTAAGTAAATGAGATGTGGGAAACCCAATGTAAGAACTCTCAAGACATCCCTAACAATGATAGAGCTACAAATTGAAGTTGAAATATTCCTTCCTCTCTTTGGGAAAAAGATAGAAACTTTGGTATCAGAGGGAGTGTTTTGTTACCTTTAAATTTTGACCCACCCATTTGTATCCACCCTTTGTCTTTCACTCTTAGAAGAAGAATTTGATTTGAGCAAGAGCCATTTTGTCCAGTTGAAGCTGAATTAAATTCTAGGGATTAATAAAAATGTGAAAATCCACAACTATTTTTGTATATAGCAAAATTAGTATTGTGCATTTGTGTGTGTGTGTTTGGTAGGTAGTAGGTTGGCAGATAGATGCCATTTATTTATTTATTTATTTATTGTATATAGTCAAAACATGGAAATCAAAGCAAGGAACTTGAAACCTTTTTAACAATTAATAGAAACTGTACAAAACCCTTTTATATTGAGCAGTGAAACCATTGTAAAAATATTTAGGATGGTATGAGAATATCCCATCAAACTTTCTTATAACTGTTTTTGTATAGGAATATGTAACCAAGGACTTTTTATATCACATCCATACTTTTTACTGGATCCAATTAAAGTAGAGAGTGATAGTCCATAGTACACCAGATCAGAAGGTAGAATACGATTTATATATTTACCAGAAATCTAAAAACCTAGATCTAAAAATCTATAAATCTAAAAGAGAAATTCACATACACTGCATTTTTCCCCCAGTAGCAAAATCTAATACAGATATCCACAATGTACAATCCAATTTCAGAAGGGTAACTTAATGGAAACGTACAATGTAGCCTGAATAATTTCAAATGAAGTTATATTTGTACAGTATTGATGGTGATTTGCATTATATCATGTTTGATACCTTTGCCTGAAACAATTTGTTGCAGAAATATAGTTGTAGCTTTTATACCAATTTATACTTGCAGGTCAAATTATTGACATTGGAAACATGTTCTGTTTCAGTAGCCATTAATACAAATTACTGCTGTTCCAACAAAAGCAGTAGTGAACACAACAAAAAAAGGCTTGATACTTATTGTGATTTGCCTTAACAACCCTCTATAATTAAAATGATACCCCATTGGGGGGGGGGGAACTAGTTTTCCTATGACAAGGAAATGAGTAAAGACTATGTATGTATAGAGAAAATAGAAAAAATCCATTCTATTCTCAAAACATTTAATGTTCTTTATTTCAAAATTCTTAGTTTTTACAAGGGAGATATCCAACACCGTAATTACAACTTTCAAGATTTGACATTTTTAGCCTTTAAAAAAGAGATTTCTATGTTCATAGGTAGTTGATGTAAGCCACAGTAATAACTGAATGACTTTACCTTTAAAAACGTACTTGAAGCGTCATTTAGTACAGACTGGATACTTATCTGTAGTTATTGTTTGGAGCATGTTATGCCTGTACTGTGAGTCCTGCATTAACTGCCCGTTAGTTTGTAGGTAAAATTTAAATTGTTGATGTTAATGCTTTATGACTTAGTGTCAAGCTATCTAGAGAGCTGCATCTTCCACTGTACCTGTTACAATCATGTTTAGGAGAAGCAGCAGATAGTTCTCCACTTTCAAGAAGTCATGGAGAGTTTTCAGAAGTAATGTTTTTCAGTGGCAGTTCTGGCCCTTTGGAATGACCTCTTGCATGCGGAGGTGGATGTGCCACCTTCTGGAATATGTTTCAAACTGGGTTCTTTCAGAAAAAACATTTAAACCTCCTTGACATGTGTTTTATGGTTATTTATAAACATATTTTTAATTGGGTGTACGTGGACAACTGAGAATCTGTTAGATTGTGATGAGATAATAAGAAGACAAAGAAATAATTTTGAGGAAACATACCACTCAACATAAAAAATAGCCCCTTTTCACAATTATGTCACAATTTATAGTTCATCCCTTTATGTAGGAGAAGGGATGGCAAAACCTGGGGTTGAGTGAAAAGGGGAAACATCCTAGAATCCCTACATATCCATAAAGAAACTAAGTCCAATTTCTTTTGAGTGTCATTGAACCTTATCTAACTCTTAAGTAGGTGCATAAGCTTTTAGCAATAAATTAGTTTGATTGAACCTTCTCATGTAGACTTGGTCCTTCACACCTAACACTTTACCCACTTTCTGGATGCCTGTGTCCATGCCTATTATTGAAATCTGCATTTGTGAGCTATTATTGAAAATTCCTGAAACGTTGCTTTTTTTAAAAAAAGTAACTTAAGGTATTACTTTCATATGTTAGACAAATGTACAAGTATTATAAAATGTATCCAGAGCATATATTTTGGGCAAGTCTGATCTAAACAGATTGTGCTTTTTAGTCATAACCTTGAAATTCAAAATATCATCAAGTAACGATTGTAAGGAAATTGACTTTAGCTCTTGTAATGCATTTGAATATGTAAGATGATTGTTTTTAATATTATTTATTTGTATATTTTTAGGGATCCAAACCAGCCTGTTCCCCAAGATACAAAATTCATCCATACAAAGCCTAATCGTTTTGAAGAAGTTGCTTGGTCTAAATACAACCCAAAAGACCAACTTTATTTGCACATTGGTTTGAAACCCAGAGTTCGAGATCACTACCGAGCAACAAAAGTCGCTTTCTGGTTAGAACTTGTACCACACCTGCACAATTTGAATGAAATATTTCAGTATGTTTCCACTACAACCAAGGTGCCACCGCCTGATATGACATCATTCCCTTATGTTACCCGACGTTCTCCTGGGAAGTTTACCACCAAACGCCCATTAATGACTCCAAGCAACAATCCAAAGCATTCAAAAGACACCCAGAAAACCTCTCCAGAGGATACAAGTGTTCTGATAGAAAACAAGAGAGATTATTCTACAGAGCTAAGTGTTACTATTGCTGTAGGAGCATCATTATTATTCCTCAACATTTTGGCATTTGCGGCCTTGTACTATAAGAAAGACAAGCGACGTCATGAGACACACAGACGCCCCAGTCCCCAAAGGAACACAACCAATGATATTGCCCATATACAGAATGAAGAAATTATGTCACTGCAGATGAAACAACTGGAGCATGATCATGACTGTGAGTCACTACAAGCTCATGATACTCTGAGACTCACCTGTCCACCTGATTACACCCTGACTCTTAGAAGATCTCCAGATGATATTCCACTCATGACACCCAATACCATAACCATGATTCCAAATACATTAACAGGAATGCAACCTTTGCATACTTTCAACACTTTCAGTGGAGGACAGAACAGTACTAATTTGCCTCATGGACATTCCACCACTAGAGTATAGCTCAATCATCACATACCACCTGGAAGATTAACCATAAGAAAAAAAGGGGGGGGAATTCATATTCTCCATCAAGAAATTTGTGGAAATGAAAAGTTAAAAGGTGAAGGAGCAGAATGGTCATAATTTTCTTCAGATCCTTTCCATAGGAACTCTGATATTCAAGAAAGATCACCCTTTCAAACCCTGTGAAATGTGAAATGTGTACATTGCTATTAGGATTCCGCTTTAATATCTCAACCACTTTGATTGAAAATAAAGAGTTGAGGCCTGAAGAAAGTCTCCTAGAAAAGGATATATATTGAGTGTAACAAACAGAAACAGAACTTTTGAAACACAAAGCCAGTGACTGTATAGGGTTTCTTCTTCTTTTTTTCCTTTGAATAATAATAATAAAAAAACAATGTTCTATATGTGCCATACCATGAATGGCCCTTGTTATACAAAAGACGTCATCATGGGCTTTTACCCATCCTAAGAAGCTGTAATCCAGAATGGGGAAATAAGATTTTATTATTATTAAAAAAAAATAGGACTGACTATGCAGTAAATATGTATAGTTCTGTGCAAAGAGATGACTTGCCAGCCTGAACTATATTTAAGGAACTTTGTAAAAAAAAAATTGTACATAGCTGTGAGTTTTAAAAAAGAAGCTTTTATTGATGTTTTCAGTTTGAAAAAAGCTTTTAGAAAGATTGTGCTTTCAGTTGTGATCTATGTGTATAAGCATTAATCATACCACCTATGTTTCCTCCCAGACATAAGGAGGGTGTTCTTCTTAATTACTACTGATGATCCAAACATGAAAGATTTTTTTCCTAATGTTTCATTTCTGGGAAAACATGTTGTATTGTACAAAGGACACAGATGACTATGTGGCCTGCTAGATTTTCCTTTACAGGCTGAATAGATGCATGTTAAGGCATCCGTAGATAGGAAACAGGATTTTATTTTTCCTCCCTTAAAGGAAAGAAACCTCTCCTGCTACCCCATCCCATCATTTTCCTTCCTCCTTGTGTTAGCGTCCATTATATTGCAACACAGAGACAGATTGGAAGAATTTCAACAAGCTTGTTCAGTTGATCTAGGAACTTTGTTCTTGGTATCTGATGTGCCATGAATCTTGGCTTCTTTCAGACAGCCTATTTTCTAAAGCAGTTTTTTTTTCTTTGATAAGATTCTGCCTGCTCTAGCAGATGGCAGAAAAGGTTATGCAAAGAAGGGAAATTGATATAGCTACATTGAACAGGGAGATCACACAAGTTAGACAAAGGGCGATATTATTTTCCTATTAATTAAGTTCTTGCTGGATCAGTAGCTAAAACTTTTGACCTATTTTAATCAAGCTTAGGCTTGATATCACAGAAAGCAAGTGAGAAACCCTATTAATGTATAATGGGTGAGTTGTTTTGAAGAGGTTGGATCATTTCATAATTCATCATTATTCTATAAGAAAATATTATTCACATCATCTACAAATGCAGGGAAGTGTGATGTGAAATGCAGCTGTTCCAACAAAATGCCTGGCATCTCTGTATAGAGTTGAAAGACAATTCTAAAGAAAATCAATCAAAATAAATTAGACATTATAAAAGTAGAAATTGTTATTAGTGAGTTACAAATGGTTTATAAAAGTAGAAACCAAAGATATTTGAACAGAGTTGCTCTGCACAAGATCACATCTTTCCTGGGGTGTACATTCTATTGTTTCTCTTTTATTGAGGAAGGCACAACACTGCTATACTATCATCTTTGTAATAATAAATATAAATGTGATGTGATGTCACATAATGTTAACACAGGATGCCTTCTGCTTTAAAATAGATAATTTGAGCTATTCTAACTTATAGCTACTTTGATGTTTTGCTGGGTATGGAGTATGGAATATATGTACAGCTTCATGCTGATTCTGAGACAAAAAACAGGTTCCTAGAGTAGCAAACAACAGCTGGAGACCTAATAGAATTGTTAACATGATCTTCCATCTTAGAAAATTAAATTAGTACATACTTTCCTTTTCCCTCAGGGTAAAATTTTAACAGTTCCAATTTTTACCCAATAGTCAAAGAAACTCAATGCATTCCTTGATTTTTTTTAAAAATGTAATTGTAATGTATTTATTTTGTTAGTTTTATATTTCACTTTCCCACTAGGAGCTCATGGCAGCCAACATAACATTCCCTCCTCCAGCTTTTCCCCATGAAAACAACCCTGTGAAATTGATCGGTCTTAAAAGTAGGAATTGGCACAAAGTCACCTAGTGAGCTTTCCTAGCTGAAGGCAGGCTAGAAATTGAGTCTCCTCCATCCTTGCCCAGTATCTGAATCACTTCGTGACACTGGCTGTCTAAAGCTGGATCTTTGCCATCATGACTAAAACATAACACTTCTTCATGACTCAGAGGGGAATAATAAGGAAAACGATGGCATCTTATTCAGATGGGTATGTTTGTTATGTGAATTATGGTATTTGTTTAGTACTTCCAGTTGTTTTCTGCTAGCAATATGTACAGTAATGTGTCGGGCTTGTGACATTTGGATAAAACCATTTCTGTAAGTGAATGATTTTAGCTTTTAAAAATCAATGAAGATGATGTCACTTTAATAATTTAATACATCGGGACAGATGTATGATTTATAAATGGAAATTTTTAGGCTCTTCAAAGGATTGTATTATAATAATAACAACAAAGGATACTTTAAAGAATAGGAAAAAAAATCCCAGACTTTTCTTCTTAACCTTAAGAGGCACACAGGGTTTCTTTTATTATTATTTCTTCATTTTTTTCTTTTTGGTTTGCCTTAAGTAAGGACAGAAGATATATATGGCTGGACACATATGTATAAACTTTTCAGCAGCATTTTTAATAATAAAATATCACAGTATTTTCTAATGCTTTGTGCAAAGAATTACGTGTTTATCATTTTTGTAAAACTATCATGTTGAATATCTGTGTGAGCGTGTGCACATGTATGTGAGCATATGGATGTAATGTGTGCACTTGTCAACATTTGAAAAGTGTTGAAATTAACGATAAACCTAGGTAAGTGTTGAAATGATAACTTGGATAAAGATAAATACTGTAACCAATCTTGCCAAGACTTTGCAGACAACTTTATGGAATGCCAGTTGCTGACATTTGGACCACTGAATACAACAAATTCTATCTATAATTAATGAATTTTCCTTTCCTAGCTGAAGGTAGATTAGTTGGGCTTTCTCAGTCCTTGCCTAGTATCTTACAGATTAACCAAGTTGGAAGTGACCTTGTAGGTCATCTAGTCCAATCCCCCTGCCCAAGCACACCCTACACCATTTTTGACATATGGCAGTCCAGTCTCTTCTTGAAAGCTTCCAGTGATGAAGCTCCCACAACCTCTGGAGGCAAGCTGTTCTATTAGTTGATTGTTCTCACTGTCAGAAAATTTCCCCTTATTTCCAGGTTGAATCTCTCCGTTTTCAGTTTCTACCCATTATTCCTTGTCTGGCCTTCAGGTGCTTTGGAAAATAGCTTGACCACCTTCTCTCCTCCTCTTAATCACTTTGTGACACTGGCTGTCTAAAACTGGGTCTTTACCATCATGACTAAAACATAACACTTCCTATTATTTTCCTTAGTTACATTCTGTCATGTGAAAAGGGATACTAAATATTTATTAACCAGTTAACCAGTGCTAGCCCTCACCACGTTAAGGTAGTAATTAATTCAAATGAAAACTTCTTGAATCTCTTGAACCAATAACTTTCTTACTTCTGATATTTAATATGCAACTTTATATAAATATATGTAAACCATATACCAATTGGTTTCTTTCTACTCCATTATCAGTTCCATTATTTCAACCCTCTTCTTCAATCCTATTGAAAAACCTCAAAGACTGATCACATGGAAAGAATGTGGTCTACCAAAGAGTACGAGATCCTATAAAAGAACTATCCTGTCTTTCTAAAACCCATGAGACTTCATACAACAAACTAATTTCAGACAGAGTTCCACAATTAATAAATTGATTGTTTTCTGTATATATCACTAGGTTTACAAAGTTGGATATTTAATGAGTACTGTAATGTATGTAAAATGATACTAATTATTATTTCTTAGAAAAGCATATATGAAATATAAACTATGACTGAAACATTCTTTCCTTTTGGGAAAGCAACTGGATCTAAAGGAAGCAATCAGAAAACTATTTCGTTGAATTATAATTTTTAATTTAATAATGATTAACTGGAAAAATCTTATTTTGAAAATTCTGATCTTTTTCTATATATATATAGAGGTGGGGTTTTTTGCTGTGCATGTCTGTGATCTTCAGAGGTAAATCTCTGGATCAGAGCTACACATATTTTGTTGCTGTGTAACTCACAACATTGTATGTGTGAATGTATGGGCTTGTGTGCATGTTTAGGAAAATATTTTTATTCTTGATAGTTATTTTCAGCCTGGATTAATTAACAAGTTATAAGGCAACTTTTTTTTTTAAAAAAAAATACACATCTAATCAAATATATGAGTAGTGGTAAATTTACACCAATTTATTTCTTACACAAATGTTATGGTGGGGCACACTGTAAAAACAAACCAAAATTTCACTGTATTTCCTGAGATAAGCCCTTGAATTGTCCTTTACAGAAGATCAAACATCAAGAGAGATACATATTTTATAGGTGTTAAAATATTCTTAAATTATTTTAAGGTTTTATTATTTGAATATGTATTTTAGACATAACTTTTTTAAGCAAGCACTCATGGTATCTAATAAAAATAAAACATTGAATACAAAAAAAGTTAAAATATACGGTGTGGTGGGTACTAACAATAAATAAAAATTAAAATCTAAGATTGTGTGTGTGTGTGTATGTGTGTAGGTATGTATGTATGTATGCATGCATACATGCATACATACGCCAAATCCATTATGGGGAAAACAGTACCCCATATAGTCAAAGGATAATACAAAATTAAGCTCAGACCCACATATTTTTTAAAAAGATCTGTTAAAATGTACTTAGTGACTTTCAAGTTCCATATTAAAAATTCTGCTTATATAGTTTAAGAAGCAACAATAGACTCAGAAATTAATATGTAACAACTTCTGGGGAGACATGATTAACTAAGCATATTTATGAAAGAGTAGAGATGATGACTACTGCAAAGAGCAGGAAGTAGGAGGAGAGCAGAGGAAAATGTCCTGTGGATGGTAGTTACTCACAAGAAAACTACAAGACAGCAATCTCCCATGCACTTCAGGGCCAGAAGATGAAGGAAAACAATTGCATTCTCAACTATGGTAGAACCTTTTAAGGACACTGGGTTAATTAATCTCACTTATTAGAAGTTGAAATTGCTTATTTAACTATTCTAAGATTATTAGAGATCTTTCGAACAAGAAGTTTTAGTTTACCTTCTTTCTTGAACAAAAGATAAAATAACTTTTAATTAGCCTACCAATAAATTATAATGCTTGTAAATTTGTTTGGTAAGACATCAATGAACTTTAGTATCATTAAAGAAAACTGTACTTCTACCTTATGTTACATTCCACCAATCTGATCACAAGCTGTTTGACCTTTTATCTAAAAAATAAGTATAGATCAGAAAGACGTATTTTTACTCTTAAATACAGAGCCTGTGCTCATAGCGTCTTTCCCCCAAAATAAGACCTGGTCTTATATTGTTTTCTCCAAAATAAGCACTAAGGCTTATTTTGGGGGAAACACAATTTCAGGTGATCAGCCCACTTAGGCAGCCCACCTCCTGACGTGTGCACAAAAGGCAGTGTGGGGGCCGACAGTGTCCAGTAGCTGCAGCCCATGCAGCACAAGTGCGTTGATTACCTGTCCAAGCAGCAGATGGCAGAGACACAGTGGGGGAGGCATGCAATCCACACAGGCTGTGGAAAGCCGAGAATTGGTAGGCCAGAGTGGGCAGGCTCATCTTCATGTGGTGGCACCAGCAGTAGGCAGAGGCAGAGGCACGGGGGAAAGGTATACAATCTGGACATGTCATGCAGACCACAGGCAAGCCAAAAGAGGGAGAGTCGGAGTGGGTGGCCAGCCATGGGAAGCTCATCTTTGCATCTCTTGGCTTGCCTGCAGCCAGTGTGGCACATCCAGATCACCTGACTCCCCATGACTCTGCCTCCGCCTGCTGCTTGGACAGATAATCAATTCACCTGCACTGTGCAGGCTGTGGCTGCTGCTGAATACCATTGGTCCTTGTACCCTTGTAGCCTCCAGTGTTGGCCATGCCCACTCACCCCTGGGCTGATGACGATCTTCACTTTGGCTTGTTTTGGGGGTTTTAGGGCTTATATTAGGTGCATTCTTAAAAATCAGGCTAGGACCTATTTTCAGGAAAACATGATAGAACCTTTTTTATTTTCAATGTATAGAAGATGAGAAATTGCCAGGCTATACTTAGCACATGAGCTGCCTATGTCATATTTATTATAGGGGGGAGGGGTTTGCCTTAAGTGGCTGCCTGTTGTAAAGTTCTGCAATATTTCAGATTTTAAGAGAAAAGGGTACTTAAATCATTAAAAATATGGAGAATATCAAAGTTGGAAAGGCTATTCAAACATATAAACATTTTATAACTCATTCAGTTGTTGCCTGATAAATTGAAAAACTTAAAACTCGAAAGCTTGTCTTCTTAGGTGCTGGGGAATTACACAAACATTGGAATGATGGCACTAGTAAAGTACTGCATTGTTATGTATCTAACTATAAGGGAGTACAAAGTTTCAGATATGCATTGTTTGAATGAAAATAATTTTATTACAATTGGCATGTAGCCGAGGAGAAGGAGTCCCAAAACCCACACTTTCCCACCATAATCCTATTCACTGAACTACTGTCAGTCCACATAGACATATAATAAGTCTTTCCAAATCTCTGCTAAATAATTTTCAAATTCTTGGTCCTCTTTATTATTGGAATCGATAATCTCAAATTTTCAAGCTGTCTTTGTGCATTATGGAAGTGAAGAAAGCCCTTGTGAAAATGCATAAATATAAAACTGAAACTACCGGAGCCATTTCATTCATCATGAAAGCTGCTTATGAAGATTCTCAGTCATTCAGATCATGGTTGTCCCAAAGGTGCTTTTTAAAGAGACAACTGGTTCTTTTTTTAACAGACATTTTGCTTCTCATCCAAGAAGTTTCTTCAGCTCTGACTTAATGGTGGGGAATGGAAGGATTTATGCTCCTTGCAGACAGCTGGTCATTTGCATTTTTTTAGCAGATCGTTAAGGTCACCTGGAGGTTTATCTGTGTCATCAGGGTCATCTGAGTGGTGCAAATTGATGTGGAGCCTTCTTGGAACTGTTGAAAGGACTGTGTTACAGATTGGAGATAGATGATGTCATATCCCTCCCCTTCTGTTGAGAGAGGGCTGTTCAGTTTTGACATAGATGGCCTCTAACCCCTCTTTCAAACCAGTGAGACTCTCTGTCCAAAATAGGGACTATGTTGTCTTCAAAAGAGTGGCCTGTGTCTTTTAAATGCAGATGGATTGCTGAATCTGATGTGTTTGTTCTCCTATGTTGTGCCATGTGTTTATGGAGTGGTTATTCCATTTCCCCAATGTATAGATCTGCACATGGCTCACTGCATTGTACTGCATATACTACATTGCTCAGTTTCTGTCTGGTTTTGTCCTTGGGGTGGACAAGCTTCTGCCTTAATGTATGCCTGGGTTTGAAGTGTGCATGTATGTTATGTTGGCTGAAGAGCCTCCTGGCTTTTCCGATATGCTGCAATGTATAGAATGACAATGTTGCTTTGTTTATTATTCTCGTCATTGTCTATTACAGAGGAGCTCCTATAGGGTCTTTTTTGAAATTTGATGAACCCACTTGGGATAACCACAAGATCTGAGGGTTTCCTTGATGTCTTTATGTTCTTTTTCTTTCCCATCTTTGCTGGCAGCCAGGCCTTCAACTCAGTGATGTAAGGTCCTGATGACTCCCATTTTGTGCTGCAGTGGGTAGTAGGAATCAACATGTAAATATTGATCTCTGGGTGTGGGTTTTCTGTAAACCTCAATGCTACGGCTTCTGTCTTCTTTAATGTGGACTGCACAATCCAGGAAGGCTAGACTATTTTCTTTAACATCTTCCCATTTGAATTTGAGGTATCTGTCCATAGAGTTGATATATTTGGTGAATGCTTTCAATTCCTGTGTTTTGATCGTGACCCAAGTATTGTCCACATACTTATGAGTATGAGTACCAGTGAGTGGGTAAAATTCCTGTCTAGGGTTTTGGTTTCTACCTCTTCCATGTAGAGATTGGCTACAATGGGGGACACCAGTGAACCCATGGCACAGCCGTGTTTTTGTCTGTAGAAGCCTTCATTTTATTTAAAATAGGTAGTGGTCAAGCAGAAGTCCAGCATGGCACATATGTGTTCTGGGCTGAGGTTGGTTCTGTCACCTAAGGTGCTGTCTTGTAGCAATCGTTTTTTCACTACCATGGCAGCTTCGGTAGTTGGAATGCAGGAGAAAAGAGAAGTCACATCATAGGAAACCATGGTCTCATCCAGGTCCAGTTTTAATTTCCAGACCTTGCTGGTGAAGTCCTGTGAGTTGTTGATGTGATGGGTAGTGTTGCCAATTAGAGGAGCTAATAAGATGGTTAGATGTTTTGCAATATTGTAAGTGACAGAGTTGATACTGCTGACAATTGGTCTGAGTGGAGTTCCCTCTTTGTGGATTTTGGGGAGTCCATATATGCATGGAATGGCTTCCCCAGGGTAAAGGGGGTGATATTATGACTTGTTGATGGCATTGTCCTTCAGTATATGTTGCAAGAAATCAGTGACCTTTTTCTTGTAACTGCTGATGGAGTCTCTCTTATTAAAACTGGACAGACATTCCCCACCATCTAGTCAGAGCTGAAGAAGCTTCTTGGATGAGAAGCAAAACATCTTCAAAGAAAAAAAACCCAGAAAATTCAATTGCCTCTTGAAAAAGCATCTTTGGGACAATCATGAAAGCTGGTACTGAGAAAGAATGTAGGTTCCAAACTGCATGGAGCTCTAGCCCAATCAGCAAAGATTTTCTTCAGTTATTGATTCTGAGCATGCAAATTCCCATCTCAGGCTCACCAAGAGTGGAATTCATCAGTTTGTCATGTTCAGTGAGCCTGTTATGGGTTAGATTCACTTATTGCATAACCCAAGAACCCAAAAAACTTCAGTTCAAAACTATACATACTGAAAATTGCCATTGTTGTTGTGGCTGCTGCAAGATTAGTTGTTCATCAAGGGCACTTTCTAGGGAATGACTATAGTACCGTTTTGAAATGTTCTTCTTTCTTAAAGAAAAAAGTGTGCAAGAAAGCTAATGATGCCCTGCAAGAGGAGGTTTTTGGGAATAAAAGTCTTTTGGGAGGGTTTTTTAAAACTTTTATTTTTACAGGAACAAGTATTGCATAATAACTTGGTGCAGTCCTTTGGGGAAAGAGGATATATTGCTTCATAAAATTGTTCTTAATAATTTGTAAGATTATTGTTTTAATTATTCAGTATGGGTTTGTTCTAAGTGGTAATGTGTGCATTCCTTTAAACAAGTCTTCACTCATGTTTTGGAAATATAGGCATACAAGTCTGGGATCATGAAAGCTATAGATACGTCTTTGCTCTCTGCTCAGAGAACAGGAATATTGGCTTTCTTCTTGACAAATATGTCATTCCAAATTTATCTTCTGAGCAGAAGATAAGAAACTGAAGTGTTCAGATGTTGTAATATTATTAAAAATTATTGGTTTTAAAATAACAGAAAATATCAAAAGAGGAAAATGAAAAATAACAGAAAAGAAATTTTCAAGCATCATAAAAATGTTAAAGAATTTCAAAATAACAATGGTTTGATCTGCATATTAAAATGTTTTATATACATCTGAATATTTAAGAAGTATGAAAGGATGTTTGAAAGCTAATTTGTTGTAGCAATTAAGAAACCAGAAGACTGTAAATTCTCTTCCTGCCTCAAGCAGAAAGCCAGCTCAGTGACTCTGGCTTAGCCCGAGGATGGAAGCAATGAATGGCAAACTACTTCTGAAATATTGCTTAGAAAATTACAGGGACTTGTCCAGAAGTCACAATGAATTAATACTGACTCAAAGGTACAAATAAAATGAAGTAATTAACTGTAGACAGTCTTTTTCAAATTATAAATTACAAACTGAGATAAAAGAGCTGTAATAACTTTAACAATCTGGAAAATCAATGAAGAAATTATTTTGGCAAAATTGGGTAGCACAATCTATATCAGAAAAAAAATCTAAATCCTTAAAAGGAGAGAGGATAATTACATTTTATTAGAGGCAGTTTCATGTATTTCTGGGACTTAATCTGGACCACATGAAGATCTTTATAAAATTTACAAGTACAAATTAAAGGGCTAGCAATCCAACTGGATTTTAGTGTTTTTCTGCTTGGAAAAACTGACTTGATCTTGAAGAGTCATATGACAAACGAGTGTCAGAAATCATCTGCAGCAGTAGCCCAAAGTGTAACATTATGAAGCCTGCTTCTGGGATGTCCATGTTACCTCAGTCATCAAGTGCTTCCCTTGAGTTATATGTTGAGTTGGTAAAATATAAATCCTGCTCACAGAACACACCTAAACAAGTCAATAATGGATTAAGGTTTTTTTGTGAGAACATCTAAAAAAGGATTAATTTGTGTAGTCAACTAATCTTGGGAAATAGATTAAATGTAGACTGTGATATCTCCATCTATTCATCAGATGTATCAAGGGAATAGCTGGATAGAATGTTTGTTTGGAATGTTTATTATAATTTATAGGCCGCCCTTTTCCCTGAGGGGACTCAGGGCGGCTTACAAAACACGGGAAAGGGGGTACAAAGACAAAAGACATAAGACAATACATAATATTAAAAATAGAGCACAACATTCATTCATCATTCGGGAGGGGACAAACTAAGATTTTTCAGATAGATAGAATAAACAAGTACCTTTTGGATCAATTAGCAACAGTTTTCCTACTGTAACAGGGTCTTAGTCAGCTTGTAAACTCTTGGCAAGTGCTGTTGACTGTAACTGTAATCAATTAAATTGTTACCCACTATACATTTTGGATCACAGATGATCCAAGCAATACAGACAGTTACATGGGAACATTATAACAATAGCTTTCCTGGTGGAGTGGGATGACTCGTAGTGGCCAGGTTGGTGTGGATGGGTGGGTGCAGCCAGGTCAGCAGGGATAGGTAGGCATGGTCAGATCAGCATGAATGAGTGGGTGTGGCTGGTCAGCATGAATGACTTGCTGTAGATGACTTGCTATAGCCAGGTCAGTGTGGACAGGTGGCTGTGGCTGGGTGAGTGCATCTAGGTGGATGCCACTGGGTGGATGCCAGGCCAACTGAACCCATGGAAAACTCAGTGCCCCACCTGAAGAAACATCAGTCCCTAATGTGCCAGTCTGTGGGATGCAGGGAATCGGACAACTTGCAGAGAGGGAAATCACCAGCATGGGACAATTCGAACCAAGCAGGAATGGAAGAAGCACTCCCACACATACACCAGAAGAAACATTGTCCCATTCCAAGTCCAAGATGCAATGCAGCGATGAGCTCATAATTAAGAGCTGAACTGTCCTGGCAGGTGCCTTCCTAACTCCCAGGATGGGAAACATGCACCTGGACTGTGTGCCATGACAAGCCTCCATCCTCCGTCCAGATTATGGCCATGCTACTGCCGTTCTAGAGATGACAGCTTGGGGTGTCAGCCAGAGTGCTCCACAAAAGGGCTGGCCCTCTGCGTGCAGCTTTCCTTAAAAATAAGGGGAGGAGGAAGTTTCAGAAATATGCTTCTGCAGGGGGAAAGGTAGCAGTAGCTCAAGAGTGGCTGGGCAACTGCAAGGATCCTAAGAAATCCTCCCATCATCTTCTCCCCCATGAGAAGATTTGCTGCCCTCTCACCATCCTCTTCCATTGTGAGAGTTGCAAATTTGCACTGTCACTGCTCCCTGCCTGCCGAACTGCTGACAGCCAAGTGCAGGGTGGTACTATTTTGTCCCACCCCAGTGCCACAGCCTCAAAGGGAGAGAAATCCATGAAGTCTCCTGGAGGCTGTACTGAAGCTTAGTTGTGGTCAATCTGCTACCCCAAAGATCACTTTCATGTTGCCCTCCTTCTTCTTTGTGCCCAAGATGGGACTAGAATTCACCATCTCCTGATTTCAAGCCTGGCTGAACTTAGTGAAATGAGAAATTTGCAAGTAAATGAGAGAAGAAACTATGTTGAGTTGTCAGTCATACCTTAACAACAGGCACTCAGCAAAACACTTCAGAGAAATTCAGATAAACTGCAGGAGTTGCTCATTTCTTAAGAAAATTTGAAAATTGGGCAGATGTGTTTTTGACAAATCTTAGAATCCCCTCCCCCAGCATGACTGCCCAGCAGGAAGAGTTCCCAGCTTGTATCCTATCCCACCCTAACTACCCCCCTCCCCAAAGAAAACAGCAGTGTGATCTTGGAGCCCTGAGATCCTAACCTGATTTGCATGTATAAGAATCTGCAGAGCTCTGAGAGGGGATACTTGGCGATTGAGCCTCCCAGTTGGGGCAGAGCCTTAAAGTTTCTTCTTGAAGTCCCTGCAGCTTTCTTGGTGTGATTTGCCATTGCTTGCTTCCTAGGGCTGAGAGGGAGTGATTGCCCCAAGGCCACCAAGTTGGCCTTCTGCCTAAAGGAAGAAAAAAAGAAGACACGAGGAGAAAAATAGGGAGGGAGGAAAAAAGGAAGGAAGGCCTTAATTCCTATTGGCAGTCCTGGTTATTGGCCCAAGTTAATCAGCTGGCTTTCATTCCAAAGTTTTGACAAGAGCTCACCATCTGCTGCTGATTGGCCAAAGTCACTCAGATAGATGTCATGCATATTGTAGGCTGTGCCATTTGCAGGACTAGAACTCATCATCTCTGGATTATTGGTCCAAAGACTCAAAGCTGGCTTTCATATATAAGGTGTCTACTTGTAATTGGCACAAAGTCACACAGTTTTCATGCCAAAATTTGACTATAGCTCCCCAACTCCTGATGATTGTCCCTCCAGCTGTCATCCATATTGGAGGACTAGAACTCACAATGTCTACTGCAGGACTATAATTCATTGTCTCTTGGTTACTGGTCCAAAGTCACTCAGCTGCTTGTCATCCGTATTGCAGGATGAGAACCTACCATGCCTATTGCAGGACTAGAAGTCACATTCTTCTGGTGATTGTTCCAAGGTCACTCTGCCACCTTGCATATTGGAGCATTAGAATTTACTGTGCCTATTGCAGGACTAGAAGTTACCATCTTCTGGTTAGTGGCCCAAAGTAATACGGTTGGTTTTCATGTGTAAGGTTCCACTAGAAGTCATCATCTCCTGGGGATTGGCCCCAAATAATTCAGCCTCCTGTCATGTGTATTGCAGGACTACATCTCACTGTCTCCTGGTATTGGATCAACATCACACACAGCAGATTGTGAGTATTCCATGACTAGAACTTGCCATCTTCTGGATATTGACCCAAAGTCACTCAGCATCCTGTTGTGCATATTGCAGGACTAGAACGTATCTTACAAATGACAGAACTAGAACTCACCTGCTTCTGATTATTGGCCTAAAGTCACTTAGCCCCCTGTCATCTGTATTGCAGGACTAAAACTTACCATGATTAAAAGTCACTGTCTCCTGGTGATTGGCCCAATGTTGTTCAGCCACCTACTGTGCATATTGCAGGACTAGAAGTCACCGTCCACTAGTGATTGGCACAAAGTCATTCAGCTGCCATTCCTGTGTATTGCTGGTCTAGAATTCACCATGTCTTTTTTTTCATGACTAGAACGTACCTCCTCCTGGTGATTGTCCCAACTTCACTCTATTGGTTGTTATCCATATTGGAGGACTAGAACATACTATGCCTACTATAAGACTAGAAGTCACTGTTTCCTTGTTATTGGCCAAAGTCATGGAGTTGGATTTTGTGCCTAAGGTTGGGCTAGAACTTACCATCACCCTGTGATTGGCTCAATGTCACTCAGCTGTCTGTCATGTGTATTGTAGGACTAGAAGTTACCATGCCTATTGCTGGACTAAAACTCACCATCTTCTGGTTATTGGCCCAAGGTCACTCAGCTGCCCATCATCGATATTGCAATACTAGAACTTAACATGCCTACTGCAGGATTAGAGCTCACCATCTCCTTGTGATAGGACCAAACTCGCACAGTTGTCTTTCATGCCTAAAGTTTAACTAGAACTCACCACCACCTCATGATTAGCTAAATGTCCTTCAGTTACATGTCATGCAATACTAGAACTTGCCATCTCTTGGTTATTGGTCCAAAGACACATAGCTAGCTTTCCTGTATAAGGTTCAACTAGTACTCACCATCTACTGTTGATTGGCCTGAAATCATTCTGTGGCCTGTCATGTGTCATGTGTATTGCACGTCAAGGACTCACTATGCCATTTGCAGGACTGGAATTAACCTTCTCTTCGTGATTGGCCTAAAATCACTCAGGCGGCTGTTGTACATACAATATTGCAGAGCTTGAACTTAATATGCCTATTGCAGGAGTAGAACTCACCATCTCCTGGTTATTAGTCCAAAGTCACTCTGCTGCCTGACATGCATATTGCAGGATGAGAATTTGCCATGCTTATTGCAGGACTAGAAGTCATGGTCTCTTGGTTATTGGACCACAGGTTTGCAGCTGGCTTATATGCCTTTGGCTCAACTGGAACTCACCTTCCCCTGGAGATTGGTCAAATGTCACTCAGCTGCCTGTCATGTGTATCGCAGGACTAGAACATAACGTGCCTATTGTAGGATTAAAACTCACCATTTCCTGATGATTGGTTTAAAGTTACTGAGACAACTGTTATGTGGTTGCAAAAGTAGAACTCACCATGTCAACTGCAGGACTAACAATCCTCTGTGATTGTTCTTAAGTCACCAAGTCAGCTTTGATGCTTATTGCAGGGCTAGAGCTCACCATCTCCAGATCATTACCTTGACCTCTAAACATAATTGGTGGCATTTTGGGATATTGTTTGTGCCAACCTCTCCCAACTGGCTGAATAACTCAGCATGTGACTGGTAACCTCCTTGAAGTGGAATGTCTGTCTCTCTACCTAAGGGGCTGGTGATTATGCAAGTGAAGTGCATGGGGTAAACTCTTCTATGATGCCACAATGAAGGGAGGGGAGGGGATGAAGCAGATGGGTCTTTGACTGGCAGGGAAGACCAATTTTTCACCACTCAGGGCATTTACCTGCAGGAGTATTGGAGGACCAACATCACCATGTCTATTTCAGAACAAGAACTTACCATCTCCTGGTGATTGGCACAAGTCACTCAAATGTCTGCCATGCATATTGCAGGATTAGGATTCACTGGGTCTGTTGCAGGCCTCTAACCCACTGTGCCTATTGCAGGAATAGAACTCAATGTCTTCTGCTAATTGGCCTAAGTAACCGGGGCTGCCTTTCTTGCCCCAGGTGGGAGTAGAACTCACCATCTCCTGGTGATTGACCCAAAGTCACCCAGTTGGCTCACCTGCCTATTACAGGATCAGAACTGCCCATCTCCTAATTTCTAGCCTGCTACCTTGACTTCTAAACAAAATTGGCTCTCTTTTAGGAGATTGTGTGTGCCAACTTCTCCCAAGTGGCTGAACAGATGAGCACAAGGTGCCAGTTGCTGGCAACCTCCCTGAAAAGGGAGTGCCTCCCTACCACTGGCTGATACTCATGCAAGTTCCCTTTGTGTGGTGATCTCTTCTATGACATCATAATGGAGAGAGGGAGGAGGAGGCAGGAGGGATTATAACTGTCAGGGAAGACCAAGCCTTCATCACCCAGCCCAACTCCCTGTTGCCTGAATCTGCCTGCATGGTTGCCCAAAGTTTTCTTCTGACCTCCTTTTTATCTCCTTGGGGAGGGAGTGCAAAGTCCCCACAAGCAGCAGCTATCTTTCAGGAAGCCCTGGAGTCCATGCAGTGGGAGGCCTACTGGGTACTGCTGGTGATCATCTGGATGGCTGCTGTGCCGTGGCCTGAAGAATCCTCCATTGTCTATGATGTAAGCCAGTACTGGGGAGAGACACTGCCCCAGATCCCTGGTGCCTAGGAGGAGAAGTAGCAAGAGGGGGGGGAGATAGATGAGCCTTAGTGGCTGGGACTGGAAGGCATCTTGCAAGCAAAGAAGAGGGACCTAGTATCCCTGGTCTCCCTGAATCCAAGAGGAAGAGAAACTGATCACCACCCAAAACAGGTTCATATGATATATTGAACCCTATTCCCAGCCCAAAAATCTATCTTGACTGCATTTACAGGATATGGCAGACCCAGAGAGTTAAATCTTATTGATATAAAAGAAGCCTAGGGGCTATCAAACAAATGCAAAAATAATAAGAAACAGATTTATTTATTTATTTACTTAAGATTAAAAGGTTACAATAAAATTAACATGTCACAAGTCCCATAAGATCACCAACTTAAAAATTGGACACACACAAACACATATACACAAATACACATGCAAAAGTAAATCAGGTAGAAAAACTGATATTTTTTTTTGAACAGAGAATAACAGAATAACCATATTGGAAGGGACTTTAGAGATCGTCTCGTCCAGGGGTGTCAAACTCAATTTCATGAGGGCTGCATCAGGGTTTTGTTTGACTTTAGAGGGCCAGGCTGGGCCTGGCCAGGGTGGACCCGGCCAACTCAACATCACTCTTGTCGGGGCACCTGTGGTGGCTCAAGTGCTCTGCCAGTGAAAACAGGCTCCCAAGCTCCGTTTTCAACTGCGACAGTCTCTACCTGCAAAAATGGAGCTCGGAAGGGCCATGTGCAGCCCTCAATTTTCTCTGGCAGAGGCACCGCAGGCCAGTCCATCGCTGCTTCCAGGGCATCCCCCGGGCCAGATCTAAGCACCCCGTGGGCCGGATCTGGCCCCCAGCCTTGAGTTTAATACCCCTGGTTTAGTCCATCCCTCTCCTCGTCAAGCAGGAGACCTTGTACCATTCCAGAAAAATAGCTGTCCTATCTCTTTTTAAAATCTTCCAGTGAAGGATCACCCACAACTTCTGGAGACAAGCCATTCCACTGATTCATTATTCTCACTGTCAGGAAATTTCTCCTTGATAAATTTCCATCCATTGCTTCTTGTTTTGGAGAAGTTGATCCCTTCTTTGTGACAGCCCTTCAAATATTGAAACATTGCTGTCATGTTATCTTGGTCCTTTTCACTAGACATACAAATTTTCTGCAACTGTTCTTAATATGCTTATATGAAGAGAATAGTGTATATGATTAGGAAATAAGTAAGGAATTTTAACTGCTCCAATTTACCTGCTTTAATTTAATTTAATGCTACCTTCCTTCCCTAGAACTATTCAGCCCAGCATATAAAAGACCTTCAATGAATTGGGGAAGATTTTCTCAATGGCAGTAACTTTAAGATGACAATTCATGAAATTGTCCATCTAATATGCTTGCTGGAGAATTCTGGGTCCACCTATCTTAAAGCATGCTGCTTGGTAAATTCTGGGAAGATCACCAAAAGGCTGTGCTTCAAAACCCCTAAGTGTGCCTTCTTTTCTTCCACCAACAGGCACCCCAAAGGAGACAAAAGAGGACAGTAATCTGCTAGAAAGTAAAAATTCAAAATAATTGGTTGGGACTCCACTGGAGACAAGGGATCTAGAGAATGAATTGAGTTGGATTGAAGAGGATCCCAAGGGATGATTGGAAATCCCCAGCAAAGTGAAGAAAGCAAGGGATCCAAGGAGGAAAATTGAAAATCTAGTGGAAATCCAAAGATCCTGAGAGGGGATTGAGAACAAGCTGGAAAGAAGGGGATTCCTGGAGGAGATTGGCTCCCCCTTCCTGCATATGGAAAACAATCCAACCAGGTGGAAGGTCAGCCATATGCGAAGCTCTGGAGCACTGTGGAGAAGGAACTGAAAATGCTGCTGTGCTTTTGCTGGTCCTCTGGGTCAGGTCCCCTGCGGATGGGTTCCTGGTCCCTGCAGTTGAGGAAATCATGCCCCCTCCAGCTACAGAACTCCCCGCAACCCTGCAGTGGAAGAGACCCTACTTCCCCCCCAAGAGCCACCAACCATCCCAGCCAAGGAGACCACAAGGCTGCCAAGCTCTGGGCAAAGTCTGGCTATGATGCACCTCATCATCTGCAAGCTTCCCAGAAGCACACACCAAACACGGGTTGAAGAAGGTGGGGAAGGAGCAGACTGCACAAATAAACTCTGTGCATGATCAGAGCCTGTTTTCCACAACTGGTTGGGAATCATAGCAATGATCACGCCATGCCAAGTGTGGCAAGTGAGTGGCAGCAGCAGCTGGCCTCTAAGAAAATTGGGCTGAATTGACTTGGAAAGGACAGGAGACAACAAAGAGATCTCCAGTCTGCCTAAAAGAAGCAAGGATGAACAATTTCTACGTTGTGGCCTAATAAATTATGAACAGGGGTCTGAAGGACTGCAGGTTGAAGATCTGGCCTCACTTGGCCCAATCTAAAAATGCTTCGTTGACTGGTGACTGATCTGTGAAGGCATTTAAAATATTCCACCAGTATCTGGGTGCTTATAATGTATCATGTTAGCTCTAAATAGTTAAATTCTAAATCACCCAGAGTTGCCTTATAGGAAAATGGGCAGAAGAAGAATTAAACAAACAAACTAACAAATATAATTCTATACATAGTTTTCAATATAATGAAATATGGGACATTTGTACAAAAGTTTAATATAAGATAGTTATATACATTAGAAATATGCATGTACTTGTATAATAATTCTTGTTTAAAAAGCTAAGTAGAGCATCACAGAAATTACTGTTAAACACACTGTACAAATACAGTATAAACATATACAAGATAGTAAATAAAGGGAAAAAATAAAGGGCAAATCTGAAAGGAGGCAAAAGAGAATAGAGAAATATTTCGTTTACAACTTTGCTTTACAAAAGAAAATTCAGGAGCAAAATTGAGAAAATAAATACTTATATCTAAAGAACAGTTGTTTTTTTAAAATAAAGGCTGTAGGATCATTGAATTTATAAGTAATAATTTCCCCCCCACACACATTTTCACCCAGAAACAAACTGGTAACCAATTGGTGTTACACAACCTGTGCTCACCAACATACAGGGGGTGAATTTCTCACAAATGGGAGCAATATTCAAGGGCCATATCAAGGAAAGGGAACTGCAGTCATCCAACTTTAATCTGGCAGGCAATTGAAGCAGTTTGGGACAGGATTTGTCAGTGGGGTTTCATAAAATACATATACACTTTTTTTGCATGAAATGTAGGTAGCCCTTGACTGACAATCACACTTGAGCCCAAAAATTATGTTGCTAATTGAGACAGATGTTAAGTGAGTTTTTCCCCATTTTATGATCTTTTGTGATATAGTTATTAAGTGAATCACTGCTGTTAAGTTAGTTGCACAGTTGTTAGGTGAATTTGGCTTCCCCATTGACTTTGCATGTCAAAGGTCACAAAAGGGGATCACATGACCCTATAACTCTGCAACCATCATAAATATGAAGCAGTTGCTAAGTGTCTGAATTTTCATCACATGACCATGGGGATGCTGCAATTATAAGTCTGAAAAATGGTCATAAGTCACTTTTTTCCAGTCCCGTTATCACTAAACCAATAAAGTGCTTTTTATCAGGGCAACTTGGTCTACCCAAATATGGAATGGCGCATACTCTTCCTGCTTTCGCCTTTCAGCCCCAATCCAGGAGCCCTGAGAGGCAGTCGCTTTTGCGACAAACTATTTGTGTTAAATTTATATTTTACTAACAAAGAAATAAAGGGAGCTTAGTATAGATCTATTTCAATCTATTTAGCTCTCATCAGCCAGCTATACCCTTCTGGGATTCAAACCGAGGCTATTTATATATTAGGTAGATATATTAACCTCTAAGCCATGAGCTCTCCTTCCTTTGTCGGCTATATCATGGGCATGATTAAGTGCATTTTTAATCAGGGTAACCTGGTCTGCCAAATATAGACTAGAGCATACTGCTTCCGCTTTATGGTGGTGGTCCTCATTGCCCCTGTCCCCAGTGCCCACATTTTCTCCCTGCCTTTTAAATGTGCTCTGCAAGCCCCCCATAGCTGTTTTGCAAGTGAGAGCCAGATGCAGGTCACTCAGAAGCTCCAGCTTGACAGTGTGGGGTGGGGTAGAAGAATTGGGGAGGTATCCTCCCCCGCATCCCAGTTTTGATGGGCTTTCCTTCCTTCCTCTGGGCATGGGCAGAATTAATCTCATTTGATTACTGTTGGGAAGCAAGGGAAGGTGTAATGCCAGCTGGGCCCCCTTAAACTGACCCCTTGAAGCCCCCCAATGCCCCCCCCACCAACACACCCTGTTGATTTACATCGAGTGGATTATGTGAATCCAACTACTGGGTCTTCCAGCCACCTGAGTAAAGGCAGTCCTTGACTTGTGATCACAATTGAACCTAACATTTCTGTTGCAGTGCCAGTTAAATGAATCCTCCACCAACAGGCGATGCAGATGACTCAGCATGGATGACTCAATGAGATCAGATTGGTGCAGTCAGCGGGTGCGGAACAGGTTGCCCTGGCCAATAGGACATGGGGACAACCTGGTTAGGCCTGGCTGGAGGATATGGAGAAGGAAAAAGGGGTGATAGAGAAGAGGACAGTTGGTGCTTCACCCAGCTATGTTCACCTGTTTGCACCAATCTGTACATGCCGAGTCATTTGCATCAACTTACCTCATCCACTCATCCATGCCGACCCTGCCATGCCCACCTGGCCACACCTACCTGGGTTCATTGACCTGGTCATGGTGAGTTGTCCTACACCCCTTTCCTTGAAAATGGCCACATTCTATTCACCATTTCACCTTTCTCATCAAGTGATTTGCTCTAAATTAGATTCCAAGTAGTGTTAATGATTTGAAGGCCAGTAACTCAGATGGATAGTTTTGACATTCCTTGATTATATTTGCTATTCTGAGGACTACAATAGTTTCTGACATACTGGTCATTAAGTAGAAGCATCCTCACATGAATTTGGACAACTGTGGGATTTGTAATAGAAATTCTCTTAGTCTTGCATTTAACTTCAGTGAACATAATTAGAAAAGCAACATTGGCACTACTGAACCATTCAGAAAGTTCCTGACTCTCAGATATCAGCCCCTAATTGCATTTTTCCAGCAGAAAATGTAGAATGCTACAATTGGTAACCATGCTTCTTTGACATTAAATAGCAATCTGCCTATAGCACAGATATAGCAGATAAAATGGGTTTAAAATGAAGTGTATACCTAAAATTGTTTGGTGAACTACATTTCAATAAAAACTATTAGGTAGGAATCTTTGAGCCATTTATCATACCTATCATTTACAAATATATTTTTAATAAATGCAATATTAAAATATCTTAGATATCTATCAGTTTGAAGTAAGTAAGTATTACATGACAGGACTGAGAAAGCAAAGTATATTATTATTTAGCCTTGAGAAAAGACAACTGAGAAGAGATATGAGATCAGTCATCCAATATTCACATCTATTATTTGTCCTTTATCATCCCATAATCTACAGCAGAGTGGCTGAATTTGGTAAAATGCTAGGGGAGGGAAGCCTCTGATTAGTAAAAGCAGTTAGACAGTAGAATCAATAACTAAGGGAGATGGTGAATTCTCCTGAACTGCATATAGCCAAAGAGGCTGGATAAACATTTCTGACAGCAATAAAGGAGAATATTTGTAGCTCAGGGTTGAAGTGAGGGGTGCTCTTTATCAAAATGATGATCACTCAACCCAATATGGCACAACCAATGCAAACCCTAAAAAGAATTGCACTGCCATACATCAAGTATATCTCAGAAACCACCAACAGACTTGACAGCCACATGGAATCAGCATTGCACACAAGCCAACTAAAGCCCTTCAACACCTCCTAAGCAGACCAAAAGACTCAATAACCCCAGAAGAAAAAATACATCTAAAACATATAATGTAAGGATTGCAATAACCACTATGTAGGACAAACAGGCAGAAGATTGGCACAACACATCCATGAACACCAACTGGTAGTCAGAAGACATGATGAAAATTCTTTAATTTCACAACATATAGACAGATTTAACCATAGTTTCAATTGGGAAGACGTAACCATCTTAGGCCAAGCCAAATACAAAAATGCCAGAGAATTTCTAGAAGCCTGGCACTCTGGCAAATCAGCCATCAATAGACACTTAGACATTAGCAACATCTACAGACTATGCAAAAAAGATCACCCAGCCCAAAAAGGAACAAAAAGAACCAAGTATTTCTAAACCAGCAACAGCACCCAGATCAGCATAGATTAACTCCAAGGTTAATTTCAGACGAACAATCAAGCAAACAACACCCCAATCAAGAAACTGCAAAAGTAACCAACAGCAAACAGCCCAACCCAAAATCTCTAAGACCATCACCACCAGAATATAAACTGGTAGCAAACTGCAGTCCTTACTAGCATTGATTATGTTACCTAATTAGGGTAATGAAATGTCTGCAAGAAAACAAACAAGCTTAGAGAAGCACCAAGGACTCCTCATGTCTGGAACATTTATATATTGATTTCTATACTGAGGGCATGTCAAACTCGATTTCATTGAAGGCCACGTCAGGGTTGTGTTTGACCTTGTGGGCCAGGGTGAGTGTGGCCAGCTTGACATCACTCATGTTGGGAGCACCTGTGGTGGACTGAATGCTCTGCCAGTGAAAACGAGCTCCCAATCTCTGTTTTCCACTGGGGTGGTCTCCTGCAACCCTCTGTTTCTGTGTTTCTCTTGTAAAATGCCCTGGGATTTGCATAAATTTAAAGTGGGAAATCAATATTTTAAATAAACAAGCAGATCCTCTATCATCATTTTGTAGCTAGAAAGAAAATTCAGTTTGAAAGTGGATGGGCTTTTTCACTGTTTTTTTTTTAATGCTATCATTTAAAAATTATGTAATTAGGATTAGGATTCTGCTGCACTCTGCAGACTTGCAAGATTAGAGTTAGGGTTAGGTTACAGGTTAGGTGAGGATCTTCAGATTCCCAGAAAGTACTTCCATGATTATTCTCTGTGCTAGCCATATTGATGCAATTATACCTAGGGTGACCAGACGTCCCGCATCTGGCGGGACAGGCACGACTTTTCATCATTTTTCCCGCGTCCCGCCTGGGGCTGCTTTTCCAGCCTCCTTTCTGTGCCCCCACCCCAGTTCCACCTCCTCCGGCTGGCGGCCAATGGGAGGGAAAGGCAGGAGAAAGAGCAAAGGCGACGATGGCGCTGCTCTTCTCCGCCCTCCACGTGGTGTTGGGCCTTTTTTTCGCCATCAGCGGGGGATCGCCAGAGACGCCCACCGGCAGATGGTGAGCGTGGCACCTCTGAGGCGGGAGGGGAAACTAGTCCGGGTGCAGAAGTAGGGAAGGGAGGGAGCACAGCGCTAAAGGAGGATGCTCTTTCTCCGTCACAATCTCCTCTTTTTATCTGTGACCACGAGCCGTTTCTTGTATGCTGCAAGGAGAGGCAGAAGCCAAGAAGAGCTGGGCCTGCCTTCTCGCTACCCCCACTCCGCCCCGGTCACCAGGGATGGGGACAGCTCTCCGCTAGACTCGCTGCCAAACTGGACGGGGAAAGGAGAAAGCTGTTCCCACCAGCCGAAGTTTGGAGAAAAATGGTTTTGTGTGTGTGTGTGTGTGTGTGTGTGTGTGTGTGTGTGTTTGATTGAGCGAGGGAACTGCACCTATTTAGAAAAGGGTTATGATTTAAACATGATCAGTCGAAGATAAGTATGGGGACAGGTTGGATGGTAGAGAGAAAGTGATAAAAGAGTGGGAGAGAGGAAGAAAAAAGAGGGGAGAGAGACAGAAAGAGACAGAGAAGGAGAGAGAAAGTGACAGAAGAGTGGGAAAGAAGGAGAGAGAAAGAAAGAAAAAGAGAAAGAGGGTAAGAGAGAGAGAGAGAAAGAGACAAAGAGGAGGGAGAAGGGAGAAGGAGAGAGAAAGTGATAGAAGAATGGAAAAGGAGGAGAAAGAGAAGAGAGACAAAGAGAAAGAGGGTGAGAGAGAGAAAGAGACAAAGGAGAGAGAAGGGAGAAGGAGAGAGAAACTGACAGAAGAATGGAAAAGAAGGAGAGAGAAAGAGAAGAGAGACAAAGAGAAAGAGGATGAGAGACAGAAAGAGACAAAGAGGAGAGAGAAGGGAGAAAGAAAGAATAAGTGAAGGAAGAATGGAAAAGAAGGAGAAAGAGAAGAGAGACAAAGAGAAAGAGGATGAGAGAGACAGAGAGAGAAGAGAGGAGGAGGAAAGAGTAGGAGAGAACATCTCATTTCAATCCTGAGGTGCAAATATTCTCTTTGATTGGTAATTTTATTTGCCCATTTACTATCCAATACTCTCATTTCTCCTTAAGTTCATGAAGAATTCATGAAGAGTTCATGGTCATGTGATCACAATTTTGTTTGGCAACAGATTTGTATTTATGCTGGTTTCAGTGTCCTGGGGTGACCTTTTGACAAAATATAAAATTTTTAATCAAGCCCCCCCCCCCCCCCCCCCCCCGGTCAATGGTGTCCCTCTTTACCAATCTGAAAATCTGGTCGCCTTAATTATACCATTACAAAAGAAAAAAATACGTAACGTATTTTTCAAAATGATAGCAATCTGATCTGATTGTGGAATATGAGATTCTGGGATACCACCATATAAATGGCAAATTCATGCAGCTCCAATCTTTACAGGTTCACCAACACAGATTTCTCTGGAGGTAGTAATAGTAGTGGAAGAGATAGAAAACAAGACACTAGAGGAAGAGAGAAATTTGCAGGAGAAGAGGTGCATTAACAAAGGTGGGATAGAGAAGAATAGGCAGCAGTGGTAGTGCCCATGGGGAGAAAGAAAAGAAACAGATGGGGATCCCACAAGCCACTTTATTTCTCTGCTCCAAGAACTGACAGTTTCAGTATTCAAAATCATTATACTTGCTAGAGCAGTATATATCTGGACCATTCTCCATATTTCATCTTTTTTACAATTCGCAATGTTTTATCCATGGAAATATCTTGGTGTTTTGTGTCACATTAATCTTGTTTGCTAGTTGCTGTAGTCTTTGCATTTTTTACTCTGCTCACTTGCTTTAGTGAGCTTTCCTTGTCAATCATTTTGGTAGAGGGAGCCACAAACACCTTTTCTGTAAATCTACTGAGAGTTTTGGTTCACCTGTTACAGTGATCTCAAGTAAGAGAGAATTAGATGGCACAAAATCAAAAAGAAAAGTATTCACTTGAAAGTATATGCATAAGCTGGGTAAGATTTTATGCCTTTTCTTAGTTGTTTTCTACATTTTAAAGAATTCTAGAATATTTTGTTTCTATCAGATGCAATACTCCAAGGGTATTTGATTCTTCTCCACCTTTGCTATTCCCTCTATATTTAGCACAGCTAGATGGGAATATGCCACAAAGTATTCCTTTGCCCCTGACCTAGTTTTAAAATGATCAGGATAATCATTCATTTTCAGCCCCTGCTGCCATTCTTTATGGTTCTGTCAAGTCTTGCAGCATGGCAGGTTTTGAGTGATTGAGATATGCTATGCTTAGAAATTCATCTGTATAGCTTTCACATCCTTTATGTCTATTTTCTCTCTATAGTCCCCCCTCCCATCTTTTTACCTACCAAGGGCGGCTGTGACAGGCATTGATCTGCCTGCCTTTCCTTCATTTTATCTTGCCAACAGCCAAAGCTGTACTACTACACATTCAATGCGTGTTTGCTTACTGATCTTTGGTAATGCAGTTAACAGCAAGATGCTGATATGTGCTCTTGACACATACTTATTGAAGCTTAGTTTCATATATGCAGTTGCTTAACCTTATAGATTTGACCTTACTTATTTCTTCCTGAATGTATCTGTTTAGCAAATGCCACTTTGGATGAAATAAGCAATACTAGTAACAGTAACAATTAAGCTCAAGTATTTTACTCCTTAATAGTCTTTAGTGATTAGGACAACAAGACATGAGCTACTGAAGGGAATGATATCTTATTCAGCTCTTAAACTTTCATGCATTGGCTTTTTGGACTCCAAATTATAGTCCTTGTTAAGCAACTACAATTGGGATTGGCAACTTGCTTGATCACTGAAGCAGTCGCTAAGTGAAACTGCAACTGTGGTAATCTTAGTTCATCTTTCTTTTGCTTCACAGAATGCAAAGGATGAAAATGTAAGGTTTTGTTACAAAGTTACTTTTTTATGACTGTCATAACTGCAAAAATTGTTAAATGAGGCAGTCACTAAACAGGAACACTCCATGTGCTGCATTTAGCCCAAGTCTTTAGAATAATTCTTGATGTTAAACTAATCATCCTAAACAGAATGATTATTACACTAGGGATGAAAAGGGGTTAAATGTTTGCCAAATATAAGGGAATTACAGTATATTAGAAATGGATATTATTAAGCATGGGAATTCTCTGCAAAGTATTTTAAATCCATAGTATGTATTGACCCTGGATGAAAACGTCTGACTAAGATGGAGAGGTGGAAGATACTTCTAATGTAATTTACCAGATCCCCTGAATGGATTGCTCCTGTGATTGTGTGGGACAGACAGGAAGGAAGCTAACCACTAGATTGCAAGAAGACAAGCGAGCAGTCAGACAAGGAGACCTGAACTCATTGGTAGCCTTGCATTGCAATGAACAAGGGCATACATTCAATTTTGCAGTGGCTAAGATTGTTGGCTGTGGAAGTACAAAGATAGCCCGGGAAATGATTGAAGCCTGGGAAATGGGTCCCTTGTCAGTCAATAGGAAGTGCTGATTTTTACCACCAGCTTATCAAGTACTGAAGAGTTGAGGGCTTGACAACACAAGGAAACCACAGCCAATAGCCTGCCATCAACCCACCAATCAACCAATAGGAAGGCACCACATAAATGCTACTCATAGAATAGCCCAAAGCACAAATTCCAGTAGAGAGAAGTTCCCTGAGGATGGCATCTAGCACAGATACGAAAGCTCAGAAAACTAAACAGCTGGTCCCCATGATCAATTCAAATTGGATCTTACAACATTATCCTGGGATATATATTTGCCTTCATTTGTAAGATGGAACTTACCCAGGGGTGGGTTTCAGCCGGTTCTCACCGGCACGCTAGAACCTATTCGTGAAATTTAGCGTACTTTTTGCAACCCATTCGTCCAGTGGCACAGAACTGGAATGCTCCCTTCCGCCTGCCCCCCCTCACTCTCCCCCTGCCTGTCCGGTCACCACTTGCTCACTCCATCCATCCGCACCATGTTTTCCCCGCCCACAGCTCACTGATTGGCTGGCTCACAAATCGCCCCACATCTGAGAGGCAGTGGGGCAGGGCTTTCTCATATGCATTCTTTCTTTCTCTGAAGGTGTGTGAGAAAGACCACCACCCCCATTGCCCGGCAGGGAAGTGAGCCTCGGGGCTTATCTCTGCCTGGCCTCTCCCGTTATTGCACCCTTCACTTGCCTTCTACTCGGAGGCTCTCCCGTTATTGCACCCTTCACTTGCCTTCTACTCGGAGGCTCTGCCAGCAGGGTGCCTCCCATTTCACCTCCCAAGAGAAGCCCCAGAGAGATGCGCAAATGGCTGCAACTCGAGGGCGGGGGAGGCTGGAGTGGGAGGTTACCCGGTGCTCACAGCCATGGCCACTGCTTGGGAGACAATCAGCTGGAATCTTGAGCAAGAGCCACAGGGTGAGACACAAGCGATGAAATGGGTCACCACGGGCATAAAAGCGGCTGTCAGATCGCCTCCCACGGTCCGAGAACCAACCAACCAAATAAATAAAGTTGGCTTCACTTCCTTGTGCAGCAAGAGAGAAAGTTGCCTGAGATGCAGCTGAATTTTGCCTTGAAACTTGCTGTTCCGGCAACCCGATGATGACATTCTCCCAGCCGCGTCTCAGGCAACTTTCTCTCTTGCTGCGCAAGGAAGCGAAGCCAAATTTGTTTATTTAACCTTCCACTCCAGCCTCCCCTGTCCTACTACATTAACATCCCCACACTTCCCATTCCTGCTGGGAGCACGCAGGCCATACGAGCGAGCAGGTGCATGAGGCCCCTCGATGATCTGAGGGGAGCCGGGAGGCACCAAACTGCGCCCAGCCATCCTCACTCCCTCCCAACTAAGGGTGGGAGCACCTGAGATGCTGCTAGAAGAATGTCCCCTTTGGGTTGCCGGGACAGCAAATTTCAAGGGAAAACGCAGCTGCTGGAATCGGTGTGCCACTGTGCCTGCAACTTAATGCTCTCCAAGAAGCCTGTGTTACTGGGAGCAGCAGAAGGAGTCCAGCATCCTCCTCAGGAGCCTCGAGTTGCGGCCATTTGCGTGTCTCTCCCGAGCTTCTCTCAGTAGGTGAAATGGCAGGTGCCCCGCTGGCAGAGCCTCTGGGTGAAAGGCGAGTGAAGGGCACAGTGATGGGAGAGGCTGGCCATCCCCGAAGTCAGCTCTCAAGGAAGGAGGCAGAGATGAGGCCTGGGGCTTGCTTCCCTGCCTCCTTCCTCCGAGAGCTGCAGGCAGCAGGAAAAACAAGGCTTCTTTGCCAGCTTCCCAGCTGGCAAAGCATAAATTTTCACCAACTGGAAAGTGTGTGTGTGAGAGGGGGGGGACGAGAGAGAGAGAGAAAGAAAGAAAGAGTAAGAGAGAATAAAAGGAAGGAAGAGGGACAGAGAGAGAAAAAGAGAGAGAGAGACAAAGAGAAAGAGAGAAAAAGAAAGAGAAAGAGTAAGAAGGAAAGAGAAAGTAAGTGGGAGAGAGAGAGACAAGAAAGAAGGAAGGAAGGAAGGAAGGAAGGAAGGAAAAGGAAGGAAAGAAAGAAAGAGGGAGAGAAACACACAAGAAAGAAAGAATGGAAGGAAGGAAGAAAAAGAAAAGAAGGAAAGAAAGAAAGAGGTAGAGAGAGATATAAGAAGGAAGGAAGGAAGGAAGAAAGAAAAAGAAAGAGAACTTATGATCACAATTGAACCCAAAATTTTGGTTGCTAAGCAAGTGTTGTTAAATGAGTTTCACCACATTTTACAAGTTGGCCACTCCCACCCGGTCACATGACCGCCAAGCCACGCCCACAAAATAGGTCATACCTACAGAATAGGTTCTACATTTTTTTGAAACCCACCACTTTACTTACCTCAAGTAAATCTTGTAGGAGTGCATATCTTTTTTAAAAAAATGAAAGACAGAAGATCATTATATGAAAGTTAAATATGAGTGTTTGCAGTAAGGTCCAAAAACTGAAGGTGGCAAAAGTAAGTATGAATTGTGAAACAATGTAAATGATTTATGAAATGGTATCTGGCCTTACTTGACATTTCTCCAAAGTTTTACTTGAAGAGGTATACTTTTGCATTCACTTTGATTTATTGAAAGTCTAGTGAAGAAGCAGGACTCTGGCTAAATCCTCGTGTCTTACCATGGCTTTTATGAACCACCTTTATATTTCTCTAATTTTTCTAGGCAAAAAGAAAAGAAAACATCAGTGGCAACTAGAGAAAACAACAACAAAAAGTATTACTACATGGCAATATGTAACTCTGTGCTTATTTCTCATGAGCATAATCTGAATTCTTGTTGAAAAACTACAGCATGTGTGCATGAACATTTTTTAGAATTTTGTGTTTGAAATGATATACCTGAGAATATTCAAAAATAACATTTTCATATGCTACTATAATAATTTTCCTATCCAGATTCTAGCAGTTAAGATTTCTGCCCTTGAGCATGTATTTGATAAAGCATTATTTCAATATACCATCAGTTAACTCCCAGGACTAAACATGTTGCTGCCTAAGGCAAAACAGCACATGGTGTGTTCTGTGTTGTCAAGATGAATAGTACCAAAGACTAGCTGTAATATTTTTGTAGCCCAGAATGAAATCACACAAGTATCTTTCTCTAGGTATAATGTAATTATAATGAATCATATAAGCAACCATTAACCATTTTTCTATTCACCAAATTTAACTGCTATTGCAAACACCTTGTTTTTTGTTGCTGAATCGATATTCCAGTTCCCAGATCCATTTTTTTGGGGTGGGTGGGTATGAGGAATGCCCTAGGTTCAATTCTCAGGATAATAAACTTTATTCTTTAATAAAGTTGAAGAAAAAAGAAATTATCGGAAACTCTGGAGGACTATTGCCAGTCGTAGTCAACAATGCTAACTAGGTGGCTAAACAAATGTAGTAAAACAACTTCCTAGAACAGTGTCTCTTTTGTTTGCTTGTTTGTTTGTTGAATTTGTTGAATTAAGTATGCATTTCAAAACATCAATCATCAATCTAAGCAGACACCACCAAATCACACTTAGAGCAAATAAGGTGCCATTGGTCTGAATGACTGATATTTTTCATTGCAAACTTAAAGCCAGATATACAGTATATAAGCACCATTCTACATGGTCATTTGTTACTAATTATTGGTATAAGCTGCTGTGTTTGCTACTCAAGATATTGCTCTTTTTAAAGGCAGATTATTTGATTATATTAACCAACACAGCTCTGGAAGTGATATTCTAAAACATATTTCAGTTCATTAAACTATATGAAATTCACAGCAAATTAAACTGGAAAACGTATGTGGAAATCCAGTTAAAATGATACTGAAAATATGAATAAAAGCTGTCTAAAAAGTGGCATCAAGAGGTACAGTTGAAGCAGCATAATTCATTTGATATTTTAAGTTGCTTAGAACTTGTTAACCCTAATTGTGAAGCCAGAATTAAAGAGTTTCAATAACTACTATTTCTTTTTAAAAAGCCTTCATTTTGTCATCTACCTAAGCAACATTTTGTGATTAAAATCATTTAAATTTCTTTTTTGTGTTAAATCAGATCTTGGATTGACTGTAAAATGTTTGATTTGCTGGTGAAATTAAGCTGGATTTCCACTTACATAGAAAGTGTACTGCAATGTAAAGTACACTTTCTAAAAAATCATTTTATGAAGATTGCTTAATTCTGATGGTTTTACAGTCAGTAATTAGGGAAGGATCAGTCTTCTAGTATAATATGATATCTCAATGTTTTTACTGTATCTAATAGTTCATTAGAATACAGGACAAAGGGAACCAAGAAGAACTAACTGCATGCTGCTAAGAGCAGAATGCAATCAAGACAACTGAAGTATTAAATAGTGAGAATTCCCATTTGCATGATATTAAAATGAAATATAAGAAAGATGAAATCCATACTGTAGTTTGCTGTAGTGGTTAAGGTATTGGCCTAGAAACCAGAGACTGTAAATTCTATTCCCACTTTAAAAAAAAATTAAAATACTATTTTTTTAAAAAAACCTGAGAGGTTTGTGGAGTCAAAGCATCAGATGCACTAGAAAAAACTTGTAGAATTGAATTGAACAGTGAAATCTAAGTATAGTGAAATATGCTTGAATTTCTTTGGTGATGGAAACCAGTTTCTTGGTGCTTAGCCAAACAGAGGTGGTGACCTATGACTGCTATTGGAAGGGACAACAATATTCACCAGTTAACTGCAGCAGAATCGAAGGTGCAGAATTTTTACTTGACACATGGGACATTTGCGCTCAGGTGTGTGTCTATGTATGTTTGTGTGTGCATTCATCTGATGTCAGTTTTTCAAGCAACATAAATTATATATCCAGGACTATAAGGAAAAGTTCCCTTTTAAAACTTTATCACCTGTGAATTTGCATAACTTACAACTTCCTTTACATACTGTTGAAAGCCAACATGCTGAAGAAAAAGTTTAAATTGTATTGTAGGGTTTCTTTGAAACTGCATCATAACTTGGATGTCACTTGTATTCTCCGGCTTTAATGGTTTTTTTTAAAAAAACCATCTTTGCCTAAGTATGACTGTCAGAAAGCTGAGATAGAGTAATGAGGACTTCAACAAGGGCAAGCCGTCATGATGCCATGGTTAAGAATGCAGTACTGCTCACTCCAGGAGTTTGATTCTGAATGGCTCAAGATTGACTCAGCCTTCCATCCTTCTGAGGTCAGTAAAATGAAAGCCCAAATTGTTGGGGGCAATGTGCTGACTCTGTAAACCTCTTAGAGAGAGCTGTAAAGCATTGGGAAGCAGTATATAAGTCTAAATGCTATTGATATTGGTGGGGGTAGGGAAGAAGCTGAGCATTGCACAGGATGTTTCTATGCTTTCCCTTTTCTGGGAGATAGAATGCCATCTGAAAGCCAGGTTTTGAATTTTCCCTTTTGGGATTAAAAAAAGTATCATATAAATATATCTTGAAGACTGCAGACTAGAAAGGGAGACAGTGCTACTATGATCATCTCCCAGTGGCAGAAGATGCTTCAATCTCATGATTCCAGAGAATGTAGAGGTTGATGGATTTGTTTTTATTTCATGTATCTAGTCACAGGCTGACATTCTTGCTTTGTTGGAGTGCATACAGAAGATTAAAGATTTCTGTCTAATTGTTATGCAGAATGTTGCGTGTGGCTGTAATCCATACCTTGACTTATGCCATAAGTTATGTGCATGACATCAAGGTCATACATAACAGATAAATGCTTTAAGTTGTCAAATTTATAGTAATCATTTTTAGCCAAAACATTCATACAGACTCTCTTAGGAGTTGTGCATCTGTAATGGTTTCAGCGGAAGAATATATATATATAACCTATGTACATTTTTTAGACATAATGCTATTGCACACTTTAATGGACAACAGTATAGGGTGATTCTAACTGTTATATGCATCGGGAGAACAAAAAATGTGATTTGTTTTATTATGATATTTGCTTTATTGTGGTGGTCTGGAGAATGTTCAATATCTCTGAAGTATCTCTTCCAGAAGTGATGCTTCTTCTTGACTTGGTCTTCAGTGCCCAGAATCCCCAAAATGGGAAATTGATTCAACTTACCTATAAGGCACCAATTGAGAGAAGGCCTTGTTAGAATTTTTTACTTCTGCATTGGTGATATTCTATGTAATCATATTGGATAAATGCTCTTCAGTATGTGATATCTCAAGTGTTGCCTAGGAACCAAAACCTCTTGATGTGGTGGATTTGAAACCGTTAAACATGAGTTTTGGGAGATAGATATCTATAGAAATGAGTACATGAAATATTAAGCAGGGGGATTTTATTTTATGTCATTAAATGTGGAACTCTCATAGCTTGGCAATTTCATCTCTCAGGAAAAAAACAGAATAAACAGCTGGCCTGTTGCAGTAGGGAAATTGAACAAAAACAAAAACAGCAACAGAAAACCTGTTATACTTCCAGGCTGGCTAAAAGGTCAAAGCAGAATTTTAAAAAGCTATATTTGAAAAGTCACAATGCACTAAAGGAGTGTAATAATATTACAGAGCAACAGAGGAGCACCATTCATTTAAACTGAGCTCTAAGAGGAGATTGATTGATCCAGTGGCAGCCTGCTAAAAAATAGAAGCAGCAATTTGAAAAGGGAATTATAAGAAGATTTATCTCATATTTTGCATTTTCAGCTAAAGAGAGATATACAGCAAGAAAACCTTCTATAAGTGTGTATCTGTGACTGGCCAGGCAGAATAAGAATTAAAGTAGATAGAAAATTATATTAATGATCATTGGAGAGGTGCAGCAGACTCCAATTTCTCTTTCCTATATTGCCAGTTTATGTAAAATATTAAATGACTTTTACTTGGGACTAAGTATTATCATTTCTGGGAAAGCTCTTAAACAGGTACCTTAGGGGACAAGGGGATGGACATGGACAAACATACACAAAGACACTTAAGGATGTCAAATTGAAATGGTATTTTTTCTTTTAAAGAAACAGTTCATTTCTCATAACTAGCTCATCTATTTTGTTAAGCAAAAAAAAGCTTTTGAATAATGGATGAAGATATATAATATGCTAGAATTCTTAAAAACAATCCATTCTAGTCATTTGTGATATTAATACAATGTCAGTTTTGAATATACTGTACATATCGGACTCAGCTGGAATTTCCTTGCTTTTCTTCTCTGACTTTCTGCCTCTTCTTTAAGAACGCAGACAAGGCAACCTTTGAAATTCCCTGAGGCTCCTGACATTCCTGAAAATAAGCTGTTCTGAATTTAGTGCACTGGGTTGGCTTGTGAGTTTCAAGCAAGGTCATAGGTGTAGCTATATGAACAGCTGAGACAGCTGTGAAGTCAAACAGCATTGGTAAACAGCCATTATGAAAAAGGTTCATGCATGGATGTTGAGATCATGCAGGAAAAAAAGAAAAATATCATGTAAATCATTGCTTCCATTTACTAGATTCCATAGAAATTATTTCAAAAAGTGGAAATAACAGGCCATCAGTCCCATATTATTACAGAATTAAAATGCTACTCATTAGAGTTTGTAAAATTAAATGGCACAACGAACTGATCCTCATAGGCAACTTTGCAAAATCTAGCAAAATAAATCAATTATAATTTTACTTCATTGTATCTAGTATGCATGGTGTATGCCTAAATAAATATATTCTCAGTAGCAATATTTATTTTCACTGTTTTAATCCCATTTTTAGATGCAGCTTTCCTTTTTCCATTCTGCTTATGTATGTAATTAATATTTCACATCTCTTAATTTCTTTCCTGGATTTCTTTCCTTGAGTAATTTAGTCCCAGTAACACTTCAGGAGTGGAAAAAGCATAAACTCTGAAAAGATTGCTTAATTGGATAAGTAGTTAATTTGCTATTATTGCAAACCTCATAATAGTCAGCAGACTTTAACCTTTTAAAACCCATTTGAAGGTTTATGAAGATTAGGCCGCCGAAGTATTGGCTGTCTTTTAATGCCAATTGTTTTCTATGAAATGCATGAAAGAAAGAGGTAACTCATGTATTTATATACTTTAGTTTCAGCTTTATGTACTGCTAATATGCAACAGCTCCCTAAAGGCAGCACTTTTTCATCTAATATACTTGGAAATCATAGCTATCTATCAAAATCTTAGTTTGACCAAAAAAAAATTACTCTGCATAGCCATTCATGGGCAATTCATAAGCACAGCAGTACCCATTCTATACCTCCCGGGAAGAACCCTGTCAGATGTTTAATCTGTATAATAAATTACAAGTTGCTTTTTCCTTTTTCCTTTCCTTTTCAAGCTTTTCTCTTCATCAAAGATTGATCTTAACTTTGCAACTGCAGCATGATAAAAGTCTGCCAAATTACCCATGTTTACTTCATCAATAAAAGCATAGAAACTGACTTCCTTTGCCATTGGCCTTTTAAATAAGGGGATTCTTTTGTTATTGCCACATGGCTAACAGGAATGAACCAAATGTTGCATTCTATTCAACAAAAATTCCAAGTACCTATATCTGCATTATTTGCTCCCACTGTATAATTAACTGTGTATATAAGTTGTCCTGTACATAAAATATTCTCCTCTGTTCCACATTACCGCATGCTTTTATATGAACTATTTTAATTTAAAGTGATATTTTTCTTATGTATTAATCATTTTAAAGTTCTTACTCATGCAGGTCTTTAAGCTGATTTTACACAAACCTGTACACAGTATACATATTTTAAGTGGAATAAAGGTGATTATATTGAGGCTTCTGTTTATCTTACCAGATGTAATTACTCCCCCAGATGCTTCCCCAGCTACCTTTCCAGAAGTCAGCTCAGAGGAAGATGAACCAGTTATGGAGGGGATTTGGTCAATAGCTCCAAGCAGCCACCTGAGAGGGATTTGGCTGAAGCACATGGAATTGCTAGGGGATTTTAATGAACTCTTTAAACCACCATTACATATGCATGTGAGTGAGCGGAACAGCACACCTGATCCAACATGGTGGGTATGGTCCAGGTTCCCTCTATTTAATAATGCCATTGTGTGGGACTGAGAATCTTCCCTGTGGCAGCATCTGTCCTATGGAACAGCCAGAAGGTACTGAAACTTCTAGTCTTCTTGAAAGCTAAGAGGACCTGGCCAAACACTTGTTCATGGTGTAAGTGAAACCATATATGGTGCCTTGTTTATTGTTTTATGGTAATGTAAATTCTATTTTGGGGGTGAGGGTGTTTATTTGATTTGTAGAGGTTTTCTATATTGTTCTTAATGTTTATTCTTAGCTGCCCAAAGTTCATATGTAATATGGAGAGCTATGAAGTCATAGCTATAACACTTAGACTTATATACCACTTCAGAGAGTCTTTATAGCATTCTTAAAGCAGGTTAGAGTCAGCATATTGCCCCCAACAAAATGGATCCTCATTTTACCAACCTTGGAATGATGGAAAGCTGAGTCAACCTTGAATGGATTGAACTCCTGGAAGTGAGCTCAATTAGCCTGCAATACTGCATTCTAACCAATACTTACATACATATGTACATACACACATCTACTTCAAGGCCCTTTTCTGTACATGTGTGCATCACAGCTCTCTAGGATCTTGAAGCTTTGCCTTGATTCAGTAACTTCATCAGTGTGGTACCTTGAGCCAGCCATTCAGTCACTTCAACTCAATATTTACAGTAGTCATTTCTCTTGGATAGCCAACTCAAAAATGTATCTAGGCAGCTTCACAAAATCCAAATAATTAAAAAATAACAACCCTGAGTGAAAAACATTCAAATCTTTCACACAAATAAGCACAATCAACTACAAAGGATCTGCCTGAAGTATCTCAACCAAAGACAAAGGGGTGAATGGGGAAAGCAGATTTGAAAAGATCACCTGAAGGCAGAAAGAGAAAACCCATGCAGATCTCCAGGGAAAGGCACAGCAAAGGAAAAGACTTGTTTCCTATGTAACATTGCTTTTAATTGATGGACTAAAACAAGTCAACTCTGCTGGAATGCTTAGGGCAGGCAGGCAGGCAGGCAGGCAGGCAGGCAGGCAGGCAGGCAGGCAGGCAGGCAGGCAGGCAGGCAGGCAGGCAGGCAGGCAGGCAGGCAGGCGGTCCATCAAATAATTTTACTTTTATATCTTTAGATATTTTAGTCAGAAAGTTCATTTAAATAGTGCAATTTTTACTTCTCTTTTTCTTTGGGTTAAATGAAATCAGGAATTCATAAACAGGAATGTGAGATAAAATGCAAAATGATAAACTAACTCTAGGCATTTATGTTCTGACTGTTAATTACTTCCATTAGTGAAAAGGATTGATCCAGGGGGTAACTTTCTATGCTGTCTTTAGAAAGACCCTCTCCTGGGGTGGGGGCACATGTTGAGCAATTAACAAACACTTTGCTCACAAGCAAGTATAAAGGGCTTTAATGTAGATTGGGTCCATCCTATAAATAAAAGGATAAATTAAATGTTTCTGGCTCTATTCTGTCCCAGGACTGCCTCTTAGCTGGGCTCCATAATATAATAATTAAAAGAGGGATTGCTACAGTACTTTTCCTTTCACAAATTTTAATTAGTGAAAAGAATTACCTGAAAAATTTCTGAGTTTCTTCTATTTTGCTGTAAAGCAGGGTGCCAAACTCATGTCATCATGTCATCGTCATTTGATCTATCATGACTTTTTTCCCCTTCGCTAAACTGGGTGTGGCCAGTGTGTGATGCATCCAGCCCATGGGCCGCAGGTTTGACAGCCCTGCTCTAAAGGCATCAAACTACATTTTGAAAAAAAATGATGAAAATAAATTTAAAAAAATGTTGCTAAGTGAAAACAAATTACGTAGATTTTTTTCCAATGTCCAATATGATGTTGGTTAAGAATTCTGGTTTTACAGACATACAGTACTGTAAGCACTGAATATGTGGGTACTACTAATGCATGATAATACATGAATTTACAATTCTTCTTTGTGCATCTAATTACACGTCTTTAAAGTGATAGAAATAGAGATAGAGACATTCTTTTTTATTGTGTATGCTTGGCTTATATATTTCTGAACATATATATCTGCATATATATTTACAGGGTTAATATTGCTGGTTTACTAGTGGGCTTCTTTATGAAACCATGAATGCATATAATTAAATCTTGCCTTACTACTGAAGCTCTCCAGAAAATAGAAGCTTAATGTTCTAGGTTCATCAGTTCCAGCAGGATTTCCTAAATAGCTTCTAAATGCTAATTTCCCAGGAGACAATAACTTACTATGTTTGTTTAACAGTCCCATTGTCCTCTATTATAAAATAAACTTTACTCAATCTTATTAGTGTTTGAGAGACAGCATGCTTTCACATAATATGTTCTAACATTTTGAAGAAATATGTGACTTTTTTTACTAGTTACTAGTTCTGAAATTATTAAATATATATTGTTTTGTTATAATTTTTTAATAGGATTCCACTCCAAAGTCTCTATGAATACCAAATGCAGGTCATCCTCAAGTTACGACAGTTCATTTAATGACCATTCAAAGTTAGAATGGGACTGAAAAAAGTGACTTATGACCATTTTTCACACTTATGACCATTGCAGCATCCCCATGGTTATGTGATCAAAATTCAGACACTTTGCAACTGGTTCATATTTATGACGGTTGCAGTGTCCTGGGGTCATATGATCATCTTTTGTAATCTTCTGACAAACAAAGTCAATGGGGGAATCAGAGTCACTTAAAAATTGTATTATCAACTTAACAACTGCAATGATTCACATAACAATTGTGGCTAGAAAGGTCATAAAATGGGGCAAAACTCACTTAACAAATGTCTCAGCCACATAATTTTTGGGCTCAGTTGTGATTGTAAGACGAGGTCTACCTGTGTCTGCCTGCATATTTGTCCTAATATTGCTATAATATTTTCTACTCCTTTTGTAGATGTTTCTTGCAACCAGCTCTTCTCTTTGAATATATTCTGACATATTTCCATCAAATATACATCAGCAAGATTTTTTAAATGCATATTTTAAATCAATTTATTGAGTTGCTTACCCTGAATTTTTCAGCTGCTTTGGTATTTTCTCAAGAATCTGCTCCAATCTCTTGTACTCTTGCACTTGGCTCTAGTTCATGAATTATGCCTGAATGAATTTTGCATCCCTGTAATGAAAACTCTGAAGGAGACTAAGCCATGTTCAGGAATTTAAAGCTGTGGTTTAATAAGCCTCATGCCCTTACTTACTTACATACTTACTTATGGAAGGGGAGGCAAAAAATACATGTAAATATACTTATATTTCTGTCTTCTTTGAGTGTCAGTGTGTTCATTGGAAATATGTATACATAACAGAAATTATTCTACATCACAATAGATTTTTGAAAAATCCATAATCTTAAACCCAGAGGAACTAATTCTGAGTAAATGTACATAGAACTCTCTTCTTAAAAGATATAAAATAATCTCAAGGGGAAAGTTGATGATAATTTCAGATTTAATATATTGTGTGGTCAATAAAAGAGCAATTCACACTTCAAATGAATTTCTAATTCTAATACGTTTGAGAAAGGTAATAGATCAGTAGCAAATTTAATTTTAAAATAGATGCATACTTATCTACTTAGTCTTACAATAGATTCCTGTGCATTTTTCTTGAGAAATAAACCTCACTGAATTCAGTGGAATTTACCAAATCAATTAATATAGGACCCATTCTAAGGATACCCCTGATTTTTGCAACCTTAATGGCATCAAATGAAATTTACTATTTAATTTACCTACAGATTTGGCACAGTTTATAAATCCTTGCATATATATTTTTTGTACCAAGAACCTATTGGCTGAAGGTATAGTTGTTTATTTTTTAATAATATTTATGAGTTTATCTGCTGATTTATAATTTCCCCTTTATTTATTATAGTTCTATGCAAAACAATTACAACCCTATTCTGACATTTTCAACCATTCTCGCTCAATTAAGAAGAGAAGCACTGACTTTTTTCTTCTTTTACGTACAACATAATTTCAGTGGGAATAAGTCATACAGCTGAGTTGTGATCCACCATATCTGAGCAGCTTATTAATGACCCCACTGTTTTAAAGCTGAATTTCTAAACATCCCAAACAACAATAAATTTTATTTATGAAATTTAAAAATGGCACTGAGTCTACAAAATCTTCTCAGAATGCTTCAAGCAAGGTAGATCAGTCATTTATACAGAAAAACTATTTCCTGTAAAACTATTAGTCTGCTTATTCCAAAGGACTAGCCTTTGAAATATGGCAATTTTAATGGATGGAGGAGAAAGAGAGAGAGAGAGAGAGAGAGAAACTGGAAAATTAGGCAGTGTAATGCTCAATGTAAATCCATCCTATTTTTTCCTTATATGGCTTTTTCATAATTACTTTTATGATCTTTTTAGATTCTATATATAGAAGCCAGTCCCACTTCTTTATGCTTCCATATTTCAAAATATTGTCATAAAAATTTCACAGTCCCTCTCCTTTAGTGAATGAATTAATTGCTTGGCCTGCTTCCTACTTTAGCATGACTCATGTTTTCTAATAACATTTTTGGCTTCAGCTATGCAAAGAAATAGGTTGGAGCATCTTTAAGGTTTACTCTGTGGCAGCTTCAAATACTAATTGGAATTTTTCTAAAAGAAAAGGAAAAATCCATCACATATTTTCTCCTCTTAATCTGAGATAAGGAAGAGTTAGGAGTGAAGTTTTCCGTTTCTGTCAGCTTTGGTACATCTCATTGATTTGTTGCTATTAATTGCTAATACTAATTGCTACTAAGTTTGTACCACTTATTGTTCCTACTACTAGCAACAGCAATAATATTAAGTTCATTGATTTTTGCCAGCATGACTATACTTCCAGATCTATCTGCATTTATTTACTGACAAATAAGTCAAAGACATGCTATTTATTTCATAATTTCTCACTGACACTGAATACTTTGTAGATGTTGTAAGAGGAGAGACATGGTAGCCTATGGTAGCAAAAAACAGGAGTTTTATAGCTATTCTATGCATTTAATGAAGTGGGATCTATTATAACGTTTAACAAAATATGCTAGTTGAAGAAGCACCCATGAGACTCTCTTGATTTTTTTAAAAAAAAACAAGAATTGTTAGTTTGCTGTTTATTCATGCCCCTATTCATTCCTCTTTCATTGCTCCAATCCTTTCTCTTTCCTGATCTTTCGTATCTTCATCCGGATATCATTAATTAACAGTAATAGGCAGCAAATAGTCCTAGCTAAACAGCATTGGATCAGTTAGACAGATAGAGACACATTTCCTCTACTATTGATAGACATTTGGCCACTGGCTGTGCAGAAAACTATGTTCTTTGCTATCAAGAACCTCCCCTATTACCGTATATGAACCTAAATATCCAAAGAGGCATGGATGTTGGGACCGGAGGAAATTCAAAAGATTCAACTTTTAAAGATGCAGCACATATTCCATGACAGAAATAGTCCCTGCTAGAGTCCAGATGTAAAGAAAGCTTTGCATATAGAAGGGACACTGGTGCCACCTCCTGGTTCTACTTCCCAACACCGATTTGTTTGGCTGGCTGAATCTAGAATTCTGTATAAATCTCCTAGGTATTTATGTTCCACACTTAGATTTTGAAAATAAAGTATTGGGGGAAAAACTGCAGGGCTCCTCAAATGCCTCTTCTATATGTACTGCTTCCTATATCTGGTTAATACAAAGCATTCTACTACATCACCACCACTGCCACCATCATCATGGGACCACAAAAGAGATACAGTAATAGAAAATGTAGAGGCTAAAGTGCTCTGGGAGTTTAGAATTCAAACAGACAAAGCATTTGCTACACAACATTTCAGACTTAGTAGTTCCTAATAAGAAAGACAAAAGAAAAGTATGTAGTGAACATTAGAATACCTGAAAACATCAGAATAGAAGAGAAAGAGAAAATCTGGAAAAAATCACAAAATATAAAACCTGCATATGCAAGCAGAATGACTGTGGCAAAAGAAGTACCAAGAATGATAATAATGGTAATGGTGTCTTGGGTATAACATTTGGAGCACTACTTGAACACCACTTAAAATGACAAAATTATCATCAGTCAGTTGCAAAAGACAGTTTTACTTGAAAAGCTTACATTCTGTGATAATACCTTTAGTATTATGAAATTAGGATCTGCCTACCTCAGGACTCTGGGAAGGACTAAATAAGAGGACAAAACCCCCAAATCCAGTATAAACATTTGACTGACTGTGCAACCAACCATAATAAATGATGGTTACATAGTAAGAATATTGATTCACTCTGTTATCTTTCATCAGGTTTGTTATGGAGCCTGTAAAATGATTAAAAGAAATCCGCCTTGTTTTGGGGAAGGAGGAATAGAGAAATGAGATGAGATGAGATGAGATGAGATGGGATGGGATGGGATGGGATGGATAGACAGACAGACAGACAGACAGATAGAGATAGAGATAGAGATAGAGATAGAGATAGAGATAGAGATAGAGATAGAGATAGAGATAGAGAAAGAGTGATTGAGAGATAGAGAATAGATTACATTCTTTGAATAAAATTAAACAAGTCAAGCATATCTGACATTTCTCAAAATTGGTCATGCTGACTTCTGATTTACTGTATTTAATAGCCATTCATCCATGCTTTCAAACTGATTCCCAGTTCATACCTTTGCATTTCAGATTGTGTAAACAAGCAAAGTAACAAAAGCTATTATTTCCATTCTTTGCTGTTGATATCCTCAAAGGAAAATCCACAAATTCAAATGTAACATGTTTTCAATATGTGTATCTTAAGGATCTCTCTCTTAATTTCATCCTATATCAAAATTTGATGTTCCATGTGCTAGAAATTTGGACATAACAAATCTTATTTAAAAATGTAATTACTAGACATATTATATCTAGTCTGCCAAAATCCTGATGGCCACTTGATGGCAGCAAATAATTAGAGTTTGGTTCTCCTATAAGAAAAGAAAAGAAAAATGGAAACTATTATAGGGAAAATGTATTGGTTTGGTTTTGTTCCCATTCATTTATCACCCAAATCCTATAGTGTCTCATTATTATTTCTGGTGCTTTGCCTAAATAAACAAGTACAAAACCATCCTTAGGGATATATTGGAATCATACAGTATTCTAGTGATGACCAGAGACAGAAACAAAAGTGGACATGGTCACCTCACATAGTTACTTATCTATTTATAAATATCATATACAGAATAATGTGTTATATACATTAGTTATCCATTTTCTCTTTTTCATCTCAATCCTAGACATACTTACACACTTTTTACTTTCCATTTCTTCCGTGCAGTTCCTAGGTGGATAGGGATATGGATATGCCTTCCATTTAAATTGCAGTGAAACTTAGGGTTTCTAACTTTAATGCAAATTCAGAGCACTGGGCATCATGACAGACCAATTGAGATCTGGATGAAAACTTCTTTGCTTTTTACCTTTAACACCTTTAGTTTTGCATGATTGTGTGCTAGATGGGGGGAAAAGACTAGCAGAGAGTTGGGGAAGAAAAGACAAGGATATAGAGCAGGGCTGTCAAACTCAAGGCTCACAGGCCAGATGCATCATGCTCTGGCCACACCCACGCCCAGTTTAGCAAAGAGGGAAAAAGTCCAGATACATCATGTGACACCACCATGACAACATGGGTTTGACACCCCCGATGTAGAGGAAAGGCAGTATGTAAATCACTTAGATAATTTTATCCAAATCACGAAGATTCCTAATTGCAGATACATAGCATTAAGCTAAAAAGCATAGAATGGGAAAACCAGACTGAAATTCCCACCCACCCACCCATGCAAAGTCAACTTCATTTTTTTAAGGCACACATTTTTTTACAGATGCAGTTTGAAATAAGAATGAAGGTGGTCTAGTCATTAAAAGTGTTGGGTTATTTATTTATTTATTTATTTATTCAGCCCTCTCTAAGCGGTTTACAATTTTTTTAGCAAATTGAGTCAGCAACTTGCCCCCACAGTCCGGGTCCTCATTTCACCCACCTTGGAAGGATGGAAGGCTGAGTCGACCTTGAGCCGGTGAGATTTGAACCGCTGAGCTGCAGATCACAGTCAGCTAAAGTGGCCTGCAGTACTGCACCCTAACCACTGCGCCATCTCGGCTCTAACCCTCTTCTGGGTTAGGACCCAGAAGACCCAGGTTAATTCCACCCTTAGCTGTGGACTTGGGAAAATAAGTTGGATTAAGACCTATCTATCTCAAAAGGTTGTTGAGGGAAAAAATAGAGACAGTTCATGCCTCTTTTATTCTCCATACAAATATGACTTGAATATGATTTATAACCTTCTCATAGTCCTTGACTGCAAATGAATTTCACTTTTCATACATAGAAAATGATTAGAATAATCTTAATTAGTGAAGTGCAAAACATCTCAAAATAATTTGAATAATCCATATCTTGCATTTGCTGCACCTATGAAATATATGAATAATTCAAACTTCACACCTTGTCTTGAATTCTTCAGATTTAGAGAAGATAATAGCACTCTGCTATGTGTGATCATCACTTCTTATATTAGAAGTGGCCTCTGCTTTAAATGAATGGGTCATTTTGCACTGTTTCTGTGCAAAAAAGGAAGCTACTTTAGACGGTATTAGTGCTGAGTTATAGATAGGAAGGTGTCATTTTTTGTGTCATTTGAAATTTTAATGCTATTCTCGTGATAAATGTGAAAATCAGCTGTGGTTAGAATGACTCATATTTGCATAATTCAATCATCTAAAAGCAGTTTCCTTTTACAGAATTTCTTTGCTTAGAGATGGACTTTTCATCTCAGCTTTAAATATTCATTGAGCAACATCGTTCCAATGCAGCAAAGGACCATAATATCAGTATAATTTTACATAAACATTGCAGGATGTTCATATAAGAAGAATGACATTCTGCATATTTTCAACAATTTGCTTTCAAAGGACAAAGTTAAATGGTTAATTCAGTAAAATTATTTACAAAATACTTATATTCAATTGATTCTTTAAAATTCATTACCTATAAAATTTGGGTGTGATATAGTCAAGATGTGAAATACAAGTACTAAATACTCATTATGTACATCTAAGAATCTTCCCTGCAGTTCCTTTCTGCCTTAAATACTAAGCTAAGCCAAAAGATGGAGAAGGTCTCCTTCCCCAATTCCTGCTTATTCCATTTATCAAATTGGCAGTGGCTCTACTAGGGCAAAATAAATTTCAGGGATAAGCAACAAAAAAAGAGGAAATGGGGTTTTTTTCTTAGTAGCCTGGAAAAACTACATTTCTCAAAGACTACTTATTCTGTTGTATATTAGGCCATGGTATGAACTATGGGTAATATGGATAATCTTTTCTTCTTCTTTCTCTATCAGATGTTTTGAAAAGTGATGATGTTGTTCAGCCTAAAAAAAAGAAAGAAATATCTATTAAACTTTAATAATAACACACACTGTGCCCTTTAAAGTAGGAGACATTGAGGAGGATCACAAGATATTCTGTAAAATATTAATTTGGGGATCTGACAGAGGAATCAAAAGAGCCGTTGATAAGAAAAGCATAGAAAAGAATCTGGAACTGAATGAAGTTATGGCTGCTGAAAGCAGAGATGCATTTATACTGGAAGACAAGCACCAGATTAGCAACTGTTAGTGAAATGATGCTCTACGAACTATTTTTCGTAATGTCCCAAGGGAGCTTCTCTCTTTCTTTGTATTTCACTATCTGATCTGGTTACTTCTTCCCTTCTGACCTTTAATTGCAATTGACTTACCAGTACATTAATGAAATCTCTCCTCAGTTTCTGTTATGTATTCAGAATGGTCTACCACTTTGATCACTCTATGGCTTCGGGGGGTGGAGCTGCCGCCGTCGGGAGCTCAACAAAGCTCCTGCCAGGACTCTGGTTCGTATATCTTATAAGATCTATAGATATCTCCCCTTTCTGGCAGAAAGGGGCAGGGAGAAGGTCAGTCGTTAGGATCTCTTTGTAATTCATAGCTTTTCTTTTTGCTGTGAATGGAGAAGAGGTTCAACATTAGCTGAGCCTTTACTCCGGCCAGTTTTCCGCGCTGCCTTTTTTTTGCAGCCTAGGCAGATTGCCCCCCCCCCCCAGGACAAAGCTAAGCTATTTAAAAGTCAATCCGGGCGGGGACCATTCCCGAGGAATTTTTATTACTACTAGCTAAAATACCAGCTTCAATTTCGCAAAAGGCTTCCTTCCTTTTTTTAGCTGCGTCACAAGATGGCGATCTCGTAGTTTTTGTGTTTGATGCGACGTACTTAGCCAGCCCTACCCTCCTGAAGGCTTCTCCGTACTAATTGCTAAAAGATTAACTGAGGGGAGCAGAGACTTTGATTTTTGGCTCGCTTGATTGTTTGTCTTTTATTTCTACTTTGGAATGGCTCCCAAATCTAAACAGAAGCGCTTCCTTAATAACATATCTCTAAAAACTGCTATGAAGCCGCTACCCTTGCCTCCCACACCCTCCACGGGAGATTTGTTAACACAAGAATTTCTTCTCAAAACGCTTAATGACTTCAGACAGGAAATTAATCAACTGATATCGGATTTATATGATCAATTTGATGCTAAAATTGCTCAGGCAAAGAAGGATATGATCGGAGTAATGACAGTCATGACAGATTATATTGCTGAAGCGGAGGACAAATTGGAACTTTTGGAAGAAACTAACCTTAGCTTGATATCCAAAATTCAAACGTTACAACAGGAAATGGAAAATGCCCAGAAACAACTTGTTATGATAAATTATAATAAGACTGCCTTTGCCATAAGAGTTAGAGGACTGCGTGAAAACCAACAGGAGAATTTGAAACAGGTCTTCTTTGAGGCTTTCAGCCGCTTGGTGGGAAGTCCGGGATTTAACTTTGATTGGCAGATTCAAAGAATTTATCGCCAGAATTCCTGGGTAGCAAAACAGCGACAGCTTCCGAGGGACATAATAATATACTTTACCACAAGGGAATCCAGAAATGAGATAATACAGAGGCTTTACAGCAAGAGGTTGAGAATTGACGGACAGGACTTGATTGTTTTTAAAGAGATACCATTTCAAATATTAAGAACAAGGAGAGAGTACGCTTTCTTAACCGAAGAACTCAGAAATTCTCAGATTCCATACAAATGGGAAGTCCCAGCTGGTATTACAGTTACATTTGGCAACCAAAAACACCGCATTAATTCTGTCTGTGAAGCCCGAGAATTTTACTACGAGACCCTGAAGGCGGGACTTCCTGATTCATCCGGACCTGGAGAGAGACAAGGAGAAGGAGAAGACAAACAGTGAGACACGTGGCTACAAGGCGGAGGGTGTTGCTTTCCTCTTCCGGAAGGGCAGAAGACTAAAGAATAAAGACTTAGCGATGTTCTTAAAGCTTTATGATCTCCGTCTGGGATAAAATGGAAAAGTGGCATATCGATGATGAGACATGGAGACTGAAAGAAGCGTTGCTGATTGTGGACATATATTGTACATAAGATTTGTCTGAACTCTAACTCAAATTGCGCATGAACTATTTTCTTAGGCGAGGAGAGCGGAAATTGTGATCTTTTTGAGCTGTGGTTTGGGACGAACGGAGTTGGGAGGTGCGTGGGAGAGGGAAGGGTAGCGAAAGCTTAATTAGATTACCTGGGGCTAGAATGCAAGCTGATGTTTGTTTGAGTTGCTATTTCAATATAAGGTCAAGAAAGATTGGTCGGAGAATCTTCAGGAAAGTGGAGTAAATATGGGAGGAGCAATGAATGTGGATAAAATATATATGTGGATATGGATAAAGGCAGGGTGGAAGGTAAAAAATTTATATGTGGAGGTGGGTAAGGATAGAAAGGGAGGTGTTGGAAATGAAAAATGAAAGAAGTACTTGAGTTTAATGGTGTTATAGAAAGGTTTGGATAATTGGATAAAAAAGAGATAAATTAAAGGTCTGAATAGATAGACAAAGCAATGAGACTTTTAGTTGGGGAATCCTAATTGATCAACTTACCTGGCTCTAATACAGTTTGAAACCCTGCAAGTAGCAAAATAACCGAAATTTGGAATGAGCTACATTGTTTAAGATTTACAGATAATGGGAAGCTGTGTTAACGTAGTGGGTTTATTGACCCTTTTTGTTTCTTTCTTCTTTTTGTGTATGAGTGTGTGTTTTTTTTTATTTCTTATTTTCTACTATTTTTCTTTTTTCTTTTTGGCTTTATCTTATTTTTTTAATTTCAAAGTTAGCTGGCCTTATTATACTCAAATGCTTGTTAAAGAATTATGCCGGGTATGGGACCTGCGAAGCCGTAAGGGGGTTAGGGAGGGGGGATTATAGGGGGGAGGGGGGAGAGTGGAATTACAGTTTCAATCCTTAGAACAATAAGAATTCACTTGTATACTGCGGCTCGTTTTCCTTTTTTTTTCTTTTTTTCTTTTTCTACTTTTATTTTAAAAACAAACTGAATTGTATGGATACACCAAAGTGAGGAGAAGAGGGAAAGAGAAGGGAGAAGTAAAGAGGGAGTGAGAGGGAATGTAAGGAGGGTGAGATGGAGGGAGGGGGAGATGTCTGAGGGGGAAGGGAAGTAGAAGAGGGAAATGCTGGAGGGGTGAAAGGAAAGTTGGAGGGGGAGAAGAGAGGGTGTATGGGGGAATGAAGTGTTATGTTGGGTTTTTTTTTTCTCTTTTTTTTTTTTACGCACAGTATATAAGTGATTGTATAAAATGAAAATGAAAATGAAATAAATAAAATGTTTTTTTTAAAAAAAAAAAAAGAATGGTCTACCACTTTAAATGCATTACATTCTAGCCAGCAACAGCCTCTTGCATCCTGGTTGGCTGGGACGCAGTTGAGGCTGTTGCCGGCCACACCTAATTAATGATTGGTTACTGTATATACTCGAGTATAAGCCTAGTTTTTCAGCCCACTTTTTGGGCTGAAAAAAGCCGCCTCGGCTTATACTCGAGTCAGTGAAAAATTTGCCCGAAATGGAGGAGAAAAAGGGGCGGGGCCATGCCGCTGGGTGACGGTCGTGAATGGCCCGGTGCCCCTGTGAGTTTCCCCTCCCTCTGTGTCAGTTTGCCGCGCAGCGCGCACCGCACCATCCCCCCTCCTCACGTTCTAATGTAATGCAGGGCTGTCTTACGATTCCCCTTCCTCCCCCTCCTGCCGCTCTGCAACGATGTCCCACCTCCTCCTTGTTATGGCAAGCAGCCACATAGCGATGTCCCACCTCCTCTGGTACAGTGATCCAATGATAGGAATCACTATGCCGTGTGTCATAGGAGGCGGGACATCGCTCCCGCGGCTGCACGGGACATCATCATCACAGCGGGACATCAGCATCATGAGGTGAGTGAAGTATTTCATTGAATACACCGCTAGTTTACTGTTTTTCTTTGAAATAAATATTCAAAAACATTATTGGTATCTATTTTTATTTTTGAAATTTACCGGTAGCTGCTGCATTTCCCACCCTAGGCTTATACTCGAGTCAATAACTTTTCCAGTTTTTTGTGGTAAAATTAGGTGCCTCGGCTTATATTCGGGTCGGCCTATACTCGAGTATATACGGTATGTGATCGTATAATTACTTTAAATACTGGGCGTGCTTTTCCTAGCCAAGCTAGCTAGCACCTTTCTTTTAATGTTAAATAATAAACTTGCTGCTGTTTGTAATCCTGGCTTCTGCGTTCCTGCCAAACCACAAAACTGGCGACGAAGGTGGGATTCTTCGCAACGAATGCTGACCGGCGGAAGGGAAAATTTCTGGCCTTTTCTCCGTAAGTCCTTTTCGCATCTAAGCCACGATGACTTCTGCCTTGCCTCCGTTTGCTCCCTACGGTTCGGGGGGAGAATCCTGGGAGGGATTTATGGAACGTTTCGAGTGTTACCTCATTGCGTCCAGGAGCCAGGCACAGACCGATGAGGAAAAATGCAGTTTCTTCCTTTCTTGTTGCGAACCCTCTATGTTCGCCTCCGCCCGAGCCTTGGCCGCTCCAAGGCCGGCGTATAAGTTAGGCTGGGACACTCTAATGGCCAGGCTCAAAGGACATTATGCACCGACACCCTCAAAGATTGTCTGCCGTTTCGCCTTTCGTCGTCGGGTGCAGAGACCTAATGAGTCAATTAGCCAATTTTTAGAGTCCCTGCGGACTACGGCTGCCCAATGTGACTTTACCAACTTAGAAGAAAACCTGGTGGAGCAGTTTGTATGTGGTGTGCGGGATGTAAACCTGCGAAGCCGTCTGTTCCGCCATCAGGACATTACCTTACTCCAGGCCGTGGAGACTGCTAGAGCAGCGGAGCTCTCGGAGCAGTCCACGGCCGATATCGAGCGGCTACAACTGGCTTCGTCTACCCACACCTCTGCTGGCCCCTTCTCGCAAACGAGCCTAGTTGATGACCTGCCACCCTCGGAGGAGCCAACTGATGAAATCGTGGGGCAGCTTAGGACGCAGCCGAAGCGCAAACCTCAACCGCAGTCGGTTGCGCCTCCAACAGCTGGCGCTCCTTGCCGTGGTTGTGGCGGTCGCCATGCCCGTACAGCCTGCCCTTTTTGCAACGTAATCTGTCGCCGTTGTAAATGGCAAGGGCACATCGCTAGGTTTTGCCGGGCCTCGCTGCCTGCTCCATCCTTCCTGCAAACCGCTGTTCAACCCCAAGCGCAGCCGCGCTGCCAACCACCGCGGCCCGCTCGGCGGGCTGAAGACTGCTACACCATTGATCAATCGCAAGCCTTTGACTGCTCTCTTAACCAAGCCCCCGCCGGAGCCCGGAAGATCGCTACCTCAGTCCAGCTGGAAGGTCAGCTCTGCCGGATGGAGGTGGACTCCGGCTCCTCTCGTTCTCTGTTGTCCTGGGCTCTTTTCTCCCGCCTCTGCCCCAGGGTCTCCCAAAGCCAGCTCCTGCCTGCTAAGACCACTTTAAGGGACTATCAGGGGAATTTTATTCCCACCTTGGGTTCTTTCCCCATTTCGGTCTCTTATGGCCCCTTCGAGGGAAAATTGCCCATCCTGGTAGTTAGGGATTCCCTCCCTGCTCTTTTAGGCCTGGATTGGTTTCCTGCCCTGGGTCTTTCAATTGGGGGGGTGCACCGGGTTGTTTCGTATTCCCTAGAAAGCGTCCTGTCCGACTTTGCGGATGTTTTTGACGGCCAGCTAGGCTGTTATAAAGGCACCCCCATATCCCTTAGTCTCGACCCCCAGGTTGCTCCAATTAGGCTGAAGGCCCGCAGGGTGCCTTTTGCCTTAAGGGCCAAGGTTGACGCCGAGCTGGATAAGCTCCTGGCGCAGGGAGTCATCGAGCCCGTTGACCACTCCCCCTGGGAGACCCCGATTGTTCTCCCAGTTAAGCCGGACGGCTTGGTGAGGATCTGTGCTGACTATAAGTCGACGATCAACCTGGCCCTTCAGGCGAATCCCTATCCAGTCCCTGTGGTGCAACACCTGCTCCATTCACTGGGGCAGGGTTGCACATTCGCCAAACTGGATATGGCGCAGGCTTACCAACAGCTCCCGGTGGATGACGATGCGGCGGCTGCGCAGACCATCGTCACCCACCGTGGGGCTTTTCGTTGCCGCCGCCTTCAATTCGGCGTTTCTGTGGCCCCGGGGATCTTCCAGAGCCTTATGGAGCGGTTGCTCCACGGGCTTCCTGGCATAGTACCGTATTTCGACGATGTCCTGATTGCTGCTTCCAGCCACTCGGGACTCGTCGAAGTACTAAGGGAGGTCCTCTTGCGTTTTAGGGGGGCGGGTCTCAAGTTAAAGCGCAGCAAATGTTCGTTTGCTGTCCCGAGGGTGGAATTCTTGGGTTTCTTAATTGACGCCCAAGGCATCCACCCTACGCCTTCTAAGGTTGCAGCTATCAGGAACGCCCCTGCACCCACCTCTAAAGCGGAGTTACAGGCGTTCCTGGGGCTACTTAACTTTTACGCGCCATTCATTCCGCATAAGGCGTCATTAGTCGAGCCGCTGCATCGGTTTCTCGACCGATCTGCGGCCTGGCGCTGGGGGAGCCGCGAAGCGCAGGCGTTCGCGGCTGTCAGAAAGGTGCTGACGTCATCGGCAGTCCTGGTTCAATATAGTGACAAGATGCCTCTGACACTAGCATGTGACGCCTCTCCCTACGGTTTGGGGGCGGTCCTGAGCCATGTTCTTCCAAATGGCTCGGAGGCCCCGGTGGCCTTTTATTCCTGGACACTTTCCTCGGCGGAGCGTAATTATAGTCAGATCGACAAGGAGGCTCTGGCTGCGGTGTCCGGGATTAAGAGGTTCCACGACTACCTCTACGGTCGGCACTTCATCCTTGTCACTGACCATAAGCCGCTCCTTGGGCTTCTGGCAGGTGACAGGCCGACCCCCCCCCATTCTCTCCCCACGCATGACACGCTGGACGGAATTCCTTGCGGCGTATTCTTATACGCTGCAATACCGTCCGGGCAAGCAGATTGGGCATGCGGATGCTCTTAGCCGTTGCCCACTGCCAGAGACTGACACCGCCCCCGTGCCAGCCCTCTCTGTTCTATCCATCGCGGCCTCCGGCCTACCCATTTCAGCTGCGGAGGTCGCGGCCTACACGAAGGCCGATCCTATCCTTTCCCAGGTCTCCTCCTGGGTCTTGAGGGGATGGCCCACAGATAAAGTGGCAGAGGGCTTCCGGCCTTTTAAAGCTCGACAAGCAGAGCTGTCCATTCATGGGGGGTGTCTCATTTGGGGGGATCGGGTAGTGATTCCTGCTGCACTGCGGCCACAAGTCCTGCCTCTGCTCCACAGGGACCACCCGGGCATAGCGCGAATGAAGGCCTTAGCCCGTAGCTATGTCTGGTGGCCCTTGTTGGATTCAGAGATAGCGGCTTATGTGGGCCGCTGCGCTACATGTCAACTCTCCAGGCCCAATCCTCCGGCCGGGCCTGCTCGGGAGTGGGAGGTTCCGAGAGGCCCGTGGTCACGCCTCCATGTAGATTTTGCCGGTCCCTTCCACGGCCAGAATTTCCTGATTGTGGTGGACGCCTACTCTCGGTGGGTGGAATTGGTCCTGATGGCCTCCACCACGGCCGAGAGTACGGTTCGGGCCTTACGCAGACTGTTCGCAACCCATGGGTTGCCGGACATACTTGTGTCGGATAACGGCCCGCAATTCACAGCCACCACATTTCAGGAGTTCCTGGCCGAGCAAGGGATCCGGCATGTGCCCATAGCCCCGTACCACCCAGATAGTAATGGCCGGGCGGAGCGGGCGGTCCGCTCAGCTAAGGAGGCACTGGGCCGTATGGACCGGGGCGACTGGCAGATGAGAGTGGCGGCTTACTTGTTAAGCCAGCATTCCACCCCCTGCCCGATAACCAACAAAAGCCCCGCGGAGCTCTTGATGGGCCGGCGCCTGTGGACGTCCCTGGATAGACTCCATCCGCTCTATTCAGGGGATCAGCCATGCAATCTGGGGGTTCTCCCTTCCCGTTCCTTTAGACAGGGGGATCTGGTGTGGGCCCGCTCTTTTGCCGGGGAGCCCAGGTGGGTCCCAGCTAGAGTAACTGCCCTGACAGGTCCCTGTTCGTTCAGGGTCAGATTGGCTGATGGATCCGAGTGGAGGCGCCACTTGGATCAGTTAAGGAGGCGCCTCCCAGCGGAGGCGGGCAATCCGGACTTCGCTGGGCGAGACGACGCTGCACACTCGGGGTTGCCGTGTGAGGCCTTTATACACCCAGGCCTCGCCTATCCACAACCAGACACTGCTAAATCCGACGAATTGCGACAACGGGCCTTTTCCAAGCCAGGTCCGGCCTGTTCGAGTGCCCCCTGCTGGGAAGCGAAATCGTCGGCTCAAACCACCATCGAAGAGTTACCGGTCGATGCTCCTACCCCCCGAGACACCCCTCCATTGCTCTCCCCTACATCTGTGGACGCGCCACCCCGGCCCGGCCTACCGGCATTGTTGAGCCCGCCTCCGGGGCCGTGCCAAGATGGCGTCCCTCGGAGCTGCACTCCCTTCGGGGAGGAGCTACAACGAGCAGGTCCATCTCCGCCGACGACTGTTGTTGAACTAAGGAGATCTGGGCGGGTCCGGCACCGTCTCGCCTACCTTCGCGACTACGCATGCTCCATCTGGGAGCATGCGCCAAACTGGGGGGAAGGGGTGTTATGTATTCAGAATGGTCTACCACTTTAAATGCATTACATTCTAGCCAGCAACAGCCTCTTGCATCCTGGTTGGCTGGGACGCAGTTGAGGCTGTTGCCGGCCACACCTAATTAATGATTGGTTATGTGATCGTATAATTACTTTAAATACTGGGCGTGCTTTTCCTAGCCAAGCTAGCTAGCACCTTTCTTTTAATGTTAAATAATAAACTTGCTGCTGTTTGTAATCCTGGCTTCTGCGTTCCTGCCAAACCACAAAAGTTTCCTCAGCATTTTTCCCTGTCACATTATTTTCCCCCTTCTCTTCTGCATGTTGGGTATTTCCCCTGGAAGAAGTAGGATGTGTCTCATCTACTTGTGTATGTATCTGTGTGTGGAAGGTTTGTCTGTATGAGTGATTGTGCTTCAATTGTGGAAAGCATCAGCACAAATCCAGGAAAATTACAAGTGTTTTAAGGACTTGCACGTAAGTGCTACATATTTCAAGTAACTTTTTGCCTTCAAACCTAAACAACAACAACAACAACAACAACAACAACACACACACACACACGTCAATCACATGCATATACTTTGGGAGGTTAGGAAGTTAGTGAGGTTTCATTTCACTTGGTATTGACAAATGGGGAAACTGAGTACACAAGATGGTGGTTTCTTGCCATGCCTGCCTAGCTCTCTCTTTCTAACAACCAACTTGGTAAAAATTCTTATTGATCAAAACAAACGGTAATACATTATTTTACCCCAAAGCAGTAGAAATATTTAAGCTGGCAGAAGATAAATTTTTGCTAGAATAATTTTTTTTAAACAAATAACAAATATTGGGAAAGTATTTAGTAGTATATATAATTAATGCATTTTATTAATTCATTTATGAACTAATTACATTGTCTTCTCATAGCATTTCAGGATATTTTTCCCTTAGACATACTTTTAATTTTCAGAAATAACAAGTTATAGTGATAGTACTTTTTGAAAACTATATTTGAAAATTATATTTTTCCTTCTCCAGGTAACGTTCTTAGTTGCCAATTGTCTGCCTGCCCTTTTTTCTAGTACTTTCTTCTGCCAATGTATAATATCCTTTGATTTAATGTTACTGATTATTATGGTATTTCCTGTTGGTTAATAGAAGACAAAGAGAATAAAAATTGAACTTCAAACAAAAACAGCATTCTTGAATCTCATCAATGAAGGCCTCAATGTCTTCAGTTTGTTATTCCTTTTCTGAAATGGTTAGGAATTAATTTTTATTTAAGCTAGAAATAGCCTTCAAATAAGGCTCCTGAAAATATGTTATTCCTGAGAATATAAATTGAAAGAGAATTCTACATCAAGAAGTCTGCTTATCTTATATAAATATTTCATATGTATATTCTAGACTAATTGAAGGAAAAACTGTGTATACCTTAGATGTACTGCATATAGTCAACAGTATTTCTGAAAGTGTTTTTGGTCAGTTTTAAAATGCCTTTTTGCTTTTCATGTTTGCCGAGCTTGACATTTAAATAGTGCATCATTGGCTAGATTTATTATATTAATCAAAGAAAGCAAACACCAATCAATAATGGAGGCTTTTTGCAGTAATAATAATTGATCCCACATACTGAAATAAAGCATGGCTCTTTCTAGGTCTTCTAACACCAACACTTACTTTTGATGCACAACAAAATGCAAATTAAGTATTTTTTGCTCTAGTTAAAAAGAAGTTTGGAAAATATATGTATACTATGCTCAAAAATGTTTGACTCGAGAGTCATTTTTGCCTACTTAAACAATAGCTTCATTTTCTATCTGAACAGTCCTTCGGCTCGTCACAGGAGACCATCCAGACAGAACCCAATATTTTATTTTATTTTAGCCGAAGGACAGAGAATGGAAGTAGTGATCTTCCTCTCATATTTGGGCATACCAGGGGTTTTAATATACATACATACATACATACATACATACATACATACATACATACATGTGTGTGTGTGTGTGTTTGTGTGTGTGTGTGTGTGTGTTTATTTATTTATCAGCACAAATACACACAAATGTAACAAAGGCAACAGTAAAAATATTGGGTTTCTGTCTGGATGGTCTCTTATGATGAGCCGATGGACAGAGAATGGAAGTGTGAACTTCCTCCCATATTTGGGCATACCAGGGGTTGTGACTTTAAATATATATTATATGTGACTTTAAATATATGTGTGTGTGTGTATGTATATATATATATATATATATATATATATATATATATATATATATATCAACTCATATTAATCTCAATGTTTACATACATACATACATACATACATACATACATACATACATACATACATACATATATATATATATATATATATATATATATATATATATATATGTAAACATTGAGATTAATATGAGTTGTATTATACTTACTTTATATTTATAAACATATTGACCAGATGCCTATATATGGATTACAAATATCAATTTAAATAATTGATTATTGTGCTGGGGCAACACAATATCTATAGTTGACCAAGCTCTCATAGGTAAGATTGATGACATGACATTGTACTAGTATAAGCCTAGTATTGATCCTGAAGTTCTATTGTGTTTGTGGAATATCTCTATTCTGCCCATAGCAGAAACTTACAAATATAACTTACATATATCTCAGCATTCAGAGACATCCATGAGCATAACTTTGTTGTTGAGGGTTTCTAGGAGTGTCAGTATTAAGACAGCTATATGAAACCTTACCACAGAAATCTTTATGGATAGAATGATAGAATAGCAGAGGAATTCATTACCAAAGGATGTAACAATAAAAATCAATTCAAATGCCTTTTAAAGGATGCTAGAGAAAGGCATGAAATTATAGGGCAGTTAAAAGCAAAATAAGCCAACTGGAAATGATGTGGCATACGTAACATAACAACCATAAAGTAAACTAGTTAAGGAATAAAGGAACATTTGGGAATCTTGTTCTTCTCTAAAAAGAAAGAAAGAAAAATACTGTAGCAGGGGATAAGATTTGGACGAGGTCAATAACTCTAAAAGACTTATAAAGCTTTTATTGCATCTTGAATGTGAGCAGCGTGTATAAACCTGGCACTGGTAGAACAAGGATAACCCATTATTTTGTTCTCTTGTTTTGTTGTTAAGTACCACATTTTCCCAAGAGAATTCAACTAGGAGGTACATTTTTTTAAAGTGATGGGTTGGAATGAAATACAATGGCATGGATATCAATGTTATCTTTTTTCTGATGATATTTTTCTACCCACAAATAAAAACTGGGTAGATATTGAGGGGGTCAGGTAAAGACATTACTGTCTAGATTGTATGGAAATCTACTTTTCTAACATAGTTGCTAAAATAATATAGCATTAAAACAAATCTGGGAACATTTCTGCTTCCTCCAGTATAATTCCACTGTGGAATTGTATTACTTAAGAAAGCATCTGACAATCCACTGCCTCATAGGCTAAGATTTTTTCTCAGGATGAAAGATAGTTGATCTCTACAAATCCTCTTATCATAGCAATGAACAGCTGTTTAAAGATTTCATCCTTTTCCACCTTCTTGTCTTTCATTTTGTGAGGAGATTTAGTATGGAAAGTTGGGTGTTAAGGTGCTTCCTCCAGCGCAACCAAAATGTTTTGGACTTGGAGGAAAATTATACAGATAAAACAGAGCATCACTTATCTAAAAGCTACTTTTCAGTAATTAAATATTCAGCAGGGACATTTGGAAGAGACAAAAAGAAGTTGATTAACACAAAGATTGTAGGATATCAATAAAGACAACACCTCAAACTCATTACTGAGTCCCTGGAATTCTCCCAATGACCAGAGATGATATACATGTAACTTTATGAAACTAATCCTGTACAAGTTACCAAACATTGACATACTGTATACTAATATTGTTTCTGTATACATGATTATATCAAATGGTTAACAACTATAACAATACAATTAAAGCAATAACGTTTTATCATGCATATGTGAATCAAGATTTAAAAGTTGATTTAATATGGAGAAATTAAATTAAAACTGACTATAAATGAGAGAATTTATATTTTGCATGCAGATATTATCTTTGTATTGACAACATTAAATTGAGCACAATGACCAGTAATACGGTCTGAATAAATTCATATTTATTATTAAAAAGAGTACATTCCCAAGGATATAGTAATCAAAGACAGAAGCAATCTGGAATTAAAGAGAAACTTTCTAACAGTGAGGGCAATTAATCAGTGGAACAGTTTGCCTTCAGAAATCGTGGGCACTCCATCACTGGAGGTTGTTAAGAAGAGACTGGACAGTCACTTGTCTGAAATGGTATAGGTCATGGATATCAAACTCACCATGTCACTTTGCTGTCACATGACATTTTGTGATGTTTTCCCCCTTTGCGAAGCTAGGGTGGGTGTGGCCTGCACATGACACATTCGGCCTGCAGGTTGCCAGTTTGACATTCCTAGTATAGGCTGTCCTGCTTGAGCAGGGGGCTGGACTAGAAGACCTCCAAGGTCCCTTCCAGCTTCTATTCTATTCTATTCCATTCCATTCCATTCTAATTTGGAATCAAAGATATTGTTTATTTGTTATGGTGTCTGTAAGTGATGAAGGATTGAAAAAATAACATGTTCTCAAATGATTTTTTTTGATTCAAGTAAATTCTTTAAAAGTTTGAAAATAGTGGCATATCAGCTCTTTCACACCCTTAAAGCAGTTTATCCCTTGGGGTATCTTCTAATCATTTTCTATTGGTGTGGTGTTCTTCGTTACACAACTGGATGAAGTTACAATATAAAGAGGTCTCCTAGTCATGCTAGTAATTCATAATGCTAGATATAGCTGAGTTGAAAAGTTACTTGATCATATTGTCTAATGGATAATGTGACAATCAGATCTAAGGATGGATCTATTATAAAGCAAATGTATGTCCAATTCAATAGCACTGGAAATCTGAGAGAATCAGTTCAGAGAATATTTCTGTTTCCAGAATAGCAGTAAAGTAGAAATGCTAGATTTTCCTAAATACAATAGCCTTTTATCATATCCAATAATAATAACAAGGTATCAGATACCTTTTAAATGCTATTCCTTTGCAATTAATTGTTGAATTTTGAGGGCTTGCAATAACAACTATACAACCGACTGTGAGATATTCATGACACATAGGATGGCATGGAAGACTGTCATGGCTGCATCCCACCAATCCAAGCTTCATGAGCTGGAAGCCAGACATTAGTATGTGTGTGTATGTGGAGGGGAGATTGAAATGTGAAGATAGGGAGTGATGATAGCCCAGCTGAGCCATGTGACAAACTCCAGCCAGCCAAGGTCATTAACAGTATGCAAAACTGGGAATTTAGCACCTGTTTCCTGAACAATATGCAAGCACCTGATTGGACATTTGCAGGTAACCAGGGGCGGGAGGGTAGGTGGGGGTAGGGTGGTAGGGAACGTTCCTTTGTGTTTTTTACATGGGAAAACTTCAGATTCAGCTTACACTACTTCTATAACCATTTAATCTTCAGTAAAGTATATTCTTGGCAAAAATAAATGGTCAGGAGTCTTGGTCTTCACTAGATGACTGAGTGTGATAGTTGACAAGAGGCAGATAAAGCTGTAAAGGACATATTCTTTAAAAAAAAAAGCCAGGCAGTTTCTTAGTGATTGCACGTTGCCAGAGCTAGCAATCTGGAGAGAAAACTGTATCTGTTGATTGTGATTTTGGCATGCTTTGTTAGATGATTAGTGAATACACAAAGCTTGAATTTATCTTGGCAGTGTACCTGAATTAGAAATATCTCAGACATGAAGGCATCAATTGAGTTTTTATTTTGGTGGTAGCGGTCAAATAACTATCACTGGCACAGGACACCTGATTTACTCTTGATCTCTGTTTGGCTGGGATGAGCTGGGTTAGTCTGGGACACTGATTTGTGTCATGGATATGGTTCAATCAATGCCTGTGTGATCTTGTATTTGGAAAGAAATATTGTAACAGATTATATCTGGATCCCCACCAGACTGATATTTTTTAAAATGTTTTAGGGAAACCAAAAGAAACAAAATTAAATGCAAAAATCTATTTGTTTCTCGTTTCAGAAGTAAAAAAAGCTAATGAATATTTTAGAGGATTTAATATGGATTTTAAATACTTATAAGTTATAATTAAATTGTTATTTCAAAATATAGATGAAGGGATCTTTTTGTAGTCTACTGCACTGAAAAAAATTGAAAGACATTACTTTTCTTTCTTTTAATCTGTTTTTGCACCTCTCTTTTTTTACTTCTTTAACTTTGGCTGGTATTTATATTTTGCCTTATAATAAATGTTAATAAAAATTAAGAATATAAATTAAGGGAAATTATACAATTATAATTATAATTTATAAAGTTATAAAATTATAACTAGATAGATGTTCACTATAAACACTCTACCTTTTATTTGTGAAAACGAATGCCATTTGCAGCAGATTTACAATTATTTTGTGTATGTAACCATTGAAAATGATTAATGTGCAGTGAGATGATTTTAATAAAACAAATATCGAAATAATACCCTCAACCTTGTATATATAACCTAAACACAAGTCTATTTAAAAGAAATTACTAAGAAAAAGGAAGAGAAAAAAGATACGGAAAGCAATACAATGAACAAAAATATAGAAGGGTTTTTTTTAAGAGTAGAGGGGAACATACTAGACATGTATAAAATTAGGTCTGATAAAGAGTGAATATTCAGGATATTTTCTCTTTGCCTTATAATATCAGAATCAAGGACAAGTACTTAGAAAAGCTTAAAGCTTAGTTGTAGAGAATAAAGTCACTGAAGGCTAATATGCATGATGCTTATATATTGCCACTGGTATTTTCTGTTATAGTCACTGAGAACCTAACACAAAGCCACAAAGAAGAGGGGGTCAATTTATTCTCCAAAGCATCAGAGGGCAGAACAAGAAACAATGTTTGGAAACTAATCAAAGAGAGAAGCAACTTGGAATTAAGGAGAAACTTCCTAACAGTGAGGACAATTAACCAGTGGAACAGCTTGCCTTTAGAAATCATGGGCACTTAATCATTGGAGGTATTTAAGAAGAGACTGGACAGCCAGTTGTCTGAAATGGTATAGGGTCTCCTGCCAGATTAGAAAATCTCCAAGGTCCCTTCCAGCTCTATTCTATTCTACACCATTGAACACTGTTGAAATACGTAGAATACTAGATTAGCTGGGCCTTGGACTTAGTATGGCTCTCCTTATATCTTTATTGACATGTAAATATGATAACAAGCCAAGTAGATCTCATCAGAAAAGTTTCTCTGCCTCACTGACTTTCATAACTTACAGGAATTCCAGGACTTTACATACATAATTTTTAGTCAAATTTTTACTAAACCTGCTTGTTTTCAGTCATGTGTAGTCTTGAACAAATCATAGACAACAATGGTAGTTGCTTGGTAGGGTTAACCCTAACCCTAAAAAAGAGATGTGATTTGTATAGCTTAATATGGTTATAAATGCTTGATTTGAAAAATTTTATAACATTCAAGTGGTGCATCATAATTCCAAGGGTATTTACTTTTGAAGCTGATAAAGGCAACATTTTTTTAAATGATCAGTTTATTTTAAAGAATAGCCAAAATGGAGAAATATTGATCAAAGGGAAACACTGGAAATAATTGAAAATATTCCCAAAGTTATCTCAGAAAAAGTCTCCTAATTTTCTATATTTGGTTTATCTCCAAGACTTTAGCTCATGTCTTGGAAGAATAAAATCATCATATTGAAATGTATTTGAATATAAGTAGCTTGGGTTGGTAGTTGGGCTGTTGGGCTGAGCTCTGAGCTTGACAATTTGGTTGCAAAGGTCTTATCACCATTCAAGTACATCACCATTTTCATCTGCATTTAGGACTACAACTCCAGAAGGAAATCACATGGGAAATGAGGGTAATGTTGTGAATACTGTTCTGCTATCAGGACAAATAATGACATAGTTTCTGATTTCATTTCATGCTTTGTTGAATATTCTCAGCAATAAATTATGTCACATTGTTGAAAGAAAAAGAAGTGAAAATGTGCCTTTATAAAGAAGAAAATCTGACATGTTATATCTCAATCCTCCAAGTATCAAAAATTACAGATAGAAAATATCCCTCCAAAATGGACTTATTTGAATCCTCTAGCTGCTTTTCTGCTTTCTTTTCATGCTGTGGTATTATTGCATTCACATGCCTGTGGCTCCTGCTTGTTAATCATAATGTGAACTGCCTTTAAGGCAAAAGTAAGTGTTAAGAAAGAAGAGGAAATAACATAGTAGTTTCCTTTTCAGTTTTCCATTCTCTCTGAGCTGTTCTCAGTAAACCTTAGGGCTGTGGAAATTTTTATTTCTTTCAGGGAATGTACATCAGATAAACTCCAGTTTCTGGCAATAATATCTGCTATGGCATCATTCTAAAGCCCGGGGTGGGGGGAGTCTCACAGTTATCTGAACAAGTAGTGCCTTTGTTATTTCTGCTTTTAAAATTTGATACCTTGATTTTATGCACTGATGAGAAAAGAGTAGTTCCAAGGCAAAGAAGATAAAATAAAATAAAGTAAAATATTGAAAACAGGGCAAGACATCTTATGTTACATCCATGAGACTAATCTTCCATTCTGATCTTGGTCATGTCAGCATAAAAGTTTAGCTTTTCATCTGTTGTTTTTAAAGATATAAATTAATATGTTCTACCCACAGTTCCTTCATAACATCTCCATCCATTGTATATATGCAAGGATTTCTTTAAAATGTATGATGTTCATATGCAAATATTGGATGTGAACATCATGCATTTTAAAGAAATCTTTGCATATATATATATAGTATCTGTGTGCTTGTAATTCCTATATGTTATATAATACATTTTTAATGTTTCCCATATATGTGATAATGATATAGATCAACCAAAAGCTAGTTCCAAAGGAATGACAGAATAAATTTAAAAATAATACTGTAGCCAGCCTAAGAAATTAAACAGGGTTTACCTGTTTACCATAGAAGGGATAATGTGGGAATGTTAGGATTGTTGGATAATTTATTTGTTTATTAATCAAATTTGTATGGCCACCCATTTCACAGAAAGTGACCCTAGACAGTATAAAGAAAAAGACAAATGTTAATAAAGTATTAAATATTAAACAAATGTTATAAATGTCCAACAACTAAATAGTTCAGTGGCAAACCTGCTCTATAATCCTGCCAAGAAAACTACATGGCTATGTAATCATCAGGAGACAAGCTGAGCTTGGGGTGTTTTTAACTTTTTATCCCTGCTCAGCATTCAGTTTTATGTACAGTAATAACTTCAGATGACAGAGGTTTTTATGAATACTAGAACTGTAACGAGGTTTTTCCCTCCTTCTTGTTGCATTCTTTTTCTCTACCTCCTCATAATACAGAGCATGTTAATATGGCTTTTATATTTGGGGCATGGCTTCTGTAAGATGCCAAGAGGCATCATGGTTGAGTTGGGCAGCCATATAAATTTTCTTAATAAATAAATGTAAAAAATATTAGTCTGGAGGAAATATGACTAGGAAGATTTGAGGACAAATGGGGAAAGCAAATGTTGCTGACATAAATATCCCTGATGTGGAGTTTATTTTTCATTGCAAACCATATGATTTACAACAATCCTAAACCTAGAATCTATTATCCCTAGTTAAAAAGAGCAAGTGGCAAAGAACATGACAGATGTCTCTTTAAGCTTTCAAAAGCTGCTGTCAATAAGAATAGCTGGATGGACAAATAGACTGATTTGATGTATAAGTCACAGGAGAGTTTCTTTGGTAACTGCTTCAGTATCTCAGTAAAGTTAATACATCGCTTCAAGTAACCCTATGATCTGGCATGACAAAGATTTAAGTTCTTCCCTGCATTCCAGTCTATTGGTTGGAGTTTGGGAAACAGAATTCATAGCATGATAATATAAAATGCTGGCTGCCAGCTTCTACTGAATCAACATTTCTCCCACGATTTGGAGTCTGGTTTCAGTATGACCAATTCTACTTTCTCTTTTTCATTATGGAATATAACTAATGGTACTATGGCAAATGGAATTTGCAAAGTGTGGTGAGATTTGGGATTGAGTAGGATTGAAATACTATAAAACAAGCCTTTTGGTTCAACCTAATAAATAAATATTAAAGCTCAGTGGCTGCTAGCATAGGAAAGGGGAAAAAAGAAAATTTCTTAGTTGCTTGCTATATTAATGTGTTAATACAACTCTTCACACTTTCTGTAAGGCAAATGCGTCCAAATCAGTGGAGGTATTATAATCATCACAACCAATTATTAATTAACTAAAGTGTATTATGTAACCTGATGGTAGAGTATTGAGAGTAGAATACATAACAGGTGCACTATGAATAAAATGTTGCACTTGGTAGCAGGATGAAAACATGAAAGATAAATGTATTGCAGTACATAAAATCAATGATTCTCTCTCTCTCTCTCTCTCTCTCTCTCTCTCTCTCGCACACACACACACACACACACACACACACACAGAAAGTTTGTATTTAGTAACACACATATGGAGATATGGTGAGGAACCAGTTTCTGACAACTTTCCCTATCTTTCAAGTATAATCCTTGAATTCAAGCATAACCTGCATAAATGTGTCTAGTCCTCAACAGATACATATATACATAGAAATCAAAACAAAAATTATATATCATGTTTTGCAATTGGTAAAATGTAAAAATACACTTAGATAATTCTGAAAAGAGATAAGGAATGAAACTGTGTAAGGAAATCTCTCTCCCCCACTTCTCCATGACGGATACTGAAAGTAGTCTTTTCATTTTAAGATGCATGATTCTTTCTTCTTTTTGAAATGTTAGTTCTCTAACTATATCAGTAGATATTCTCTAGTTCCCATTTTACACACAAAGAGAGATACACAGACACACACACACACACAAAAGTAAGCTTCTTTTTGCCACTGCCTAAGACAACTTTCCTGTTTTGTTTTTTAGGATTGCATTCTGACATTAAAGCATTTCCATGATATTAGTGAGGTCAGAGAAGCAGAGTAACCATAATTGATTCTTCACTATTCTCCCCAAAGTTGTGACTTGTTTAATAGTGCTATATTCCATTCATTTCCAGTTGTATGCATGACAGAGGTTTTTCCCCTATTACTAAGGACATTGTCAGACCAGCCCCAATCTGATCCCTTAGGAAAGAAAAGCCTTTGACTTCATTTGGTTAAAGCAAAAGGTTCTTTTACTAAGAGTGTTGGTTGCAATAAAGTTAAGCCAGTTCTGAAACTACCACACTTGCTGGATACAAAAATAAAGTGTAGGCTTGCCCCCAGCCCATTGCTTTCCCCGTGACCAGTCTTTTTCCAGCCAACTGGAGCTCACCAAGATGTTTTGATTACTCTTTAGTTTTTTGGGGTGTAGTCCACATATTTCTCAGGGTGCCTGACCATGGGATGCTGGTACAAACAGGGTCCAGCTGTTTCTGGTCCTTATCACCTGTCATTCCCCCCTTCTGATTTCCTATCATGTACACATAATTTTTTATTGTCCATTTCATTTTGATGGCAGGATGCCTGTGAGGATCCAAACCAAGCCAGGCAGAGCTGACACTTATTACTTCTATCTCTAAGCAAAGACTCAGGGAAATGAATGTGAAGTAAATGGCTTAAATGCAAATAGTAAAGATTCTGTTCTGCCATCAATTTAAAATTACAGGTAAAAAAATTATATGTTTGTCATTTTAATATGAATTCCTGATTTTAGTGTGTAATTAGATTTGTTACAGTGCAAGTTGTTGAATATAGCAGTTTCACTGAATCCTAAGCGAAGGGCTAATTCCTTTGTAAAACTCATGGGTTAGATCAAATTAAATTTCTGCATAGTTTGATGCCCAACAACCACACATGTCTAGATGTAGTTTATATAGTCCATATATATTGCTTTCATTCTCCATGAGATTTTCATGCTTTGCTTGTTTCTATTTTCTTTGCCTCAGTAAACCTTGTCTTTACTTTGGAGTCAAGTAAAGTTCGCCAAGTACATATTTTATGACAGGCAATACCTTCATTCACACTTGACTCACAGTTTATTTTCTCCTACTCAGCAAGTAAATATCTTTTTCTCTCTGCTGTTTTTTCTCCTTCAAAATCTTTTAAGAGAAAAAGTTTATAATTATCATTATATTGTTATTATCATTCTAGTATTTTGCTTCCTTGGAAGTAAATCTTGTTATACTAATGAAAAATATTTCCTAGGAACTAGGTGTAATCCTTCTGCTCAGTCAAAATATTCTCCTTCAGTTCCATTCCAAATTTTAGATTAAATTAAATCCTTTAAAATATTTAATAATTTAGACATTGATTTTGTAATTTTGAGTTCTTTCTCATTAGCATAATGCCAAAATGAGATGAATTATGTGCTTGTTCTAAGTGTAGGCAGAAGATACATATGTATGTAAGAGCAGATATCTGAATAGTTGAATTTGAAAAGTACCTTCATATAGTAGGAACAGCAAAAGAGCAGCACATCCTGTCATTACCAATAACTCTCATTGAAATTTGGAGATATACATGTAGTCCTTGACTTATGGCCACAATTGAGCCCAAAATTTATATTGTTAAACAGGACAGTTGTTAAGTGAGTTTTGCCCTATTTTCCAACCTGTTATTGTCGCAATTGTTAAGTGAATCACTGTCATTGTTAAGTTAGTAACACAGTTGTTAAGTGAATCTTGCTTTATTATTGACTTTTCTGGTCAGAACATTGCAAAAGTGATCACATGACCCTGGAACAGTGCAACTATCATAAATACATGCCTGCTGCCAAATGTCCAAGTTTTGATCACATGATTATGGGACCGCTGCAAAATCATGTATATGAAAAATGGTTATTATTCATTTTTTTCAGTGTCATTATAACTTTGAACAGTCAGTAAATGATACTTGCAAATATTAAGGTAAAAATTAAGCATGTATATAGACACTTTAGAAAGAACATTGGGCTAGTTGTAGATCACGGGTGTCAAAATAGCAGTGTTACATTGCTGTCACATGACATTTCATGATGCTTTCCCCCTTCTTGGGGCTGGGGTGAGCCTGGCTTATATGTGATGCATCCGGACTGCAGGCTGCCAGTTTGATACCTCTGTTGTAGATCCATCTTCTAATTATACTACTTCCTTACCCCACAGCAAAACAGAAACACACATTTCAATCCAGAAAAAAAGATATGTATGACAAATTGGAGGAGTATGTTCTATAGTCCCTGAAGTATTTTGGATGAAAAGAGGGCAGAACAAGTTTAATGTTACTTTCTACAAAGTCTAGAATACAGAAGAACAATTGAAATAGTAGAGATGCAAACAAATATGCATTACTTTAGTTTGTGAATAAAATAATCCCAGCAATATTGTTGACTAATATTCTCTTTGATGGATTAGTTAAATCTTGTACAGATAATTTGGTCCTTCTCAGTTATGGAGGGGATTATAAGGGGAAGACCTTTAGAAGCATTAGCTGGTAACAGAACTCCTTTGATATGGGTAATGAAAAAGCCCCACAATCTTTTATCTGATGCAATTGGAAAAAAAAAGAAAGCTGAAAAACAAAGATACTGTATATACTCGAGTATAAGCCTAGTTTTTCAGCCCACTTTTTGGGCTGAAAAAAGCCGCCTCGGCTTATACTCGAGTCAGTGAAAAATTTGCCCGAAATGGAGGAGAAAAAGGGGCGGGGCCATGCCGCTGGGTGACACTCGTGAATGGCCCAGTGCCCCTATGAGTTTCCCCTCCCTCTGTGTCAGTTTGCCGCGCAGCGCGCACCGCACCATCCCCCCTCCTCACGTTCTAATGTAATGCAGGGCTGTCTTACGATTCCCCTTCCTCCCCCTCCTGCCGCTCTGCAACGATGTCCCACCTCCTCCTTGTTATGGCAAGCAGCCACATAGCGATGTCCCACCTCCTCTGGTACAGTGATCCAATGATAGGAATCACTGTGCCGTGTGTCATAGGAGGCGGGACATCGCTCCCGCGGCTGCACGGGACATCATCATCACAGCGGGACATCAGCATCATGAGGTGAGTGAAGTATTTCATTGAATACACCGCTAGTTTACTGTTTTTCTTTGAAATAAATATTCAAAAACATTATTGGTATCTATTTTTATTTTTGAAATTTACCGGTAGCTGCTGCATTTCCCACCCTAGGCTTATACTCGAGTCAATAACTTTTCCAGTTTTTTTGTGGTAAAATTAGGTGCCTCGGCTTATATTCGGGTCGGCCTATACTCGAGTATATACGGTAAATGCTTTCAGATTTCCATTATGTGCAGGCTTTATAGAGGTTACATTTATTAAAGAAAATGAGCTGGTGGAAAGCCATGGTCTTCAGGAATACTTTAAGGATATTCTAGTAAAGCATTCCTAGCAGTCCCCTATATAATATATTATGTTATTAAAAAACATAACTTCAACAGAATTCAAATTCAAAAAAAAAGTCGCTATAGCAAGGGTGTCAAACTCAAGGCCCGGAGGTGCTTACCGTATTTTTCAGAGTATAAGATGCACTGGAGTATAAGACGCACCAAGGTTTTGAAGAGGCAAATTTTTTAAAAAAGTAGGTAGGTAGATAGAGGGATAGAGAGACAGAGAAAGAGAGATAAATACAGTAGGTAGATAGGGAGAGAGAGAGAGAGAGAGAGTAGTTAGGTAGGTAGGTAGATAAAGAGATAGATAGATAGATAGATAGATAGATAGATAGATAGATAGATAGATAGATAGATAGATAGATAGATAGATAGATGGAGAGAGGGAGAGAGGGAGAAATACAGTAGGTAGGTAGGGAGTTTGTGTGTGTAGATAGGTAGGTAGAGGGATAGAGGGAGAGTAATAGAAAGAGAGAGAGAAATACAGTAGATAGGTAGGTAGGGAGAGTGTATGTGTAGGTAGGTAGGTAGGTAGGTAGATAGGTAGGTAGGTAGGTAGGTAGAGGGATAGAGAGAGAGAAATAGAGATAGAGAGAAATATAGTAGGTAGGTAGGTGTTTCTGCTGGCACAGCACTTGATCAATGTAATTCTCATCAATCAGTTAAAGAACTTTCCAAAAGGGGGAAAAAAAGGTTTTGCACTCTGCAAACCTCCCAAAAACAGCCTATTTTTTTTTAAACAGGCCCGTTTTTTAAAAAAAGGCATGAATAGCCTTGGGGGGGCTTGCAGAGTGCTCCAGGAGGGGCAAAAAATGGCCTGTTTTCCACTAAAATGGGCCCGGTTTTTGTAAAAAAAAAAAGTATGCATAGCCTTATAGAGGTTTATAGAGTGCTGCTGGGGGGGGGGCAAAAAAGGCCCGTTTTTTGCTAATTTCTGCCCTCCCCAGCCCCCAGGAGCTCTCTGAAAGCCTCCATTATGCACGGCCATTTTGGTGAAGGGGCGAGGCTTCAGAAGGCAAAAATGCTGTATTCAGTATATAAGACGCACCCAGATTTTCATCCTCTTTTTTGAAGAAAAAAGGTACATCTTATATGCCAAAAAATATCATAGATCTGGCCCATGGGGCCACCCTGGAAACAAGGACTGACCTGCAGTGCCTCTTCCAGTGAAAACAGAACTCGGGAGTATTATATCTTCAGGAATGAGACAGAGGCTCGTGTCCGGTAACTCTGTAACCAATTTATTATAACACAACTTGTAACAGTAACAGGATACGACCAGGCAATGGTGCTGGTTGAACAATGTAACAAACAGAAGGATATTCTGTGTAGAGAGGCAGCGAAGCAGCTCCAGCTGGACTGGAGAATTCGTCTGCTCTGGTGCTGAACAACTGACAGTTTGAAAGAGTCTGCCTTTTATAGTTCCGCAGACTCGTGCGCCTGACAGCCCGGCAACTGACAGGCGCGTCTGATTGGCTAAGACACGCCTGGTTGTTGCCGAACTGCCATTCGTAACAGCGAGGACTAACTTTAACTATACAACACTTCTTCCCCCCCAGCTGTGCGCATGCGTGATGTTTGCGCACGAGTAGTCTTGTAAGTAAACAGGAGAACGGCGGACACGCCCCGAACGCCGCAATTGCATTGCAGGCGGATCATCGCAGTGATGTCCCTGTCTGAACTCCTCCCCTCGGGGAGTGAAGCTCCAGGTGACGTCTGATGGCCGAGGAACCCTGAATGGATGACTCCCACTTAATGGTAAGCTGGGCGAAGGCAGCGCGGCCGAGGATGTTGTCGGCTTGTGACTAGGCCAGTAGGCGGCCTCTGGAAGGGGAAGGCTAGGTTTATGTTGGCCTAAACGTAATGGGTTGGGGTTTTCGACTCCGGATTGAGAAGCAACGCTGGGCTGTGATACTGAGCTAGGCTGGCCTGGATTGGAGAAGGCTGGAGAGTTGTGGTTATTTAACTGCGGTTGCGGATTCAGGTCTGGCTGAGAAACGGTTAAGCCAGGACCTTGCGTGTCGGCTTGAGAATTATTTTCTGATGACCGTCGTTGTCTCAATTGATCCAGGTGTCTTCTCCAGGTTGATCCATCTGAAACTCGAATGCTGTAGGAAACGGGCCCTGTTACTTCGGTTATAACTGCAGGCACCCATCTCGTCTCTCCTCCATAGTTTCTAGCCCAAACCAGGTCCCCAGGTTTGAAAGTGCGGGAGGGGGTTGGAGGCCCCAGGTTGCCAGACTGAATTCCTGAATAGACGGGATGCAATCTATCCAGGGTGGACCGCAGGCGCCTGCCCATCAACATCTCTGCGGGGCTTTTCTGTGTCAGGGGGCAAGGTGTGGAGTGCTGTGCCAATAAGTAAGCATCCACCCTTGCCTTCCAGTCTCCACGGTTTAGACGGCCCAAAGCCTCCTTGGCAGATCTAACCGCCCTTTCTGCTCGGCCATTGCTGGCCGGGTGGTAAGGGGCAACCAGCGCGTGGCGGACCCCTTGCTCGGCCAGGTATGTTTGGAACGTTGTGGAAGTGAATTGCGGGCCGTTGTCGGACACTACTGTGTCCGGCAACCCGTGGGTTGCGAACAATCATCGCAAGGCTCGCACAGTACTGTCAGATGTGGTGGAGTGCATGAGCAATACTTCCACCCATCGAGAGTACGCGTCCACAACTATAAGGAAAGTCTGACCGTGAAAGGGGCCAGCGAAATCTATATGTATTCTAGACCAGGGACCCCGAGGCATCTCCCATTCCCGGGAGGGAGAGGAAGGAGGAGATGGTCGGGACTGCTGGCAGGTTTCGCATTTGGCTACCCAGGCTTCGATCTCTGCATCTAAACCTGGCCACCAAACGAAACTGCGAGCAAGGGCCTTCATTCTGCTGACTCCGGGGTGACTTTCATGGAGGCGTTTCAGAATCTGTTGTCGGAGGACCGTTGGGATGACCACACGGTCGCCCCACAGTAAACAGCCTGAATGTATAGAAAGCTCCCACTGTCTGTTCTTGAAGTGCTTGAACTGTGGTGGTAACTCACCCGCAGGCCAGCCTCTCAGGACCCAGTTCAATAGCTGTGACAGTGTAGGGTCAGACCGAGAGTAGGCGGCCATATCGGTAGAAGTCAATGGCAATTCTAACTGAGCAATTGCCAGAACAGAACGGCAAGGAACCGCTTGATCTTCCGTGTCCGGAAGAGGGCAGCGACTAAGGTCATCTCCATGCCCTATTTGCTTGCCCGGACGGTAGCACAGGGCGTAAGAATAGGCCGCTAAGAACTCCGTCCAGCGGGTCATCCTTGGGGACAGGATAGGAGGGGTCGGTCTATCACCAGCCAGTAGCCCAAGGAGTGGCTTATGGTCTGTGAATAGGGTGAAGTGCCGCCCGTATAGGTAGTCGTGAAACTTTTTGATTCCTGACACTGCAGCCAGAGCCTCCTTGTCGATCTGGCTGTAGTTCCTCTCAGCCGAGGACAGTGTTCTGGAATAAAAAGCTATGGGAGCTTCTGAGCCGTTGGGCAGGACGTGACTCAGAGCAGCCCCCAAACCGACGGGGGAGGCATCACATGCTAGAGTCAGGGGCATCTTGTCGCTATATTGCACTAAGACTGCCTCTGACGTCAGCAGGGATTTGACAGCCGCGAATGCATGCGCTTCGCGGCTGCCCCATTGCCAAGGCGCGGATCGGTCGAGCAACTGATGTAGCGGTTCGGCTAGTGATGCCTTGTGAGGGATGAAAGGCGCGTAGAAATTTAAAAGCCCCAGGAACGATTGGAGCTGCGCCTTTGAAGTAGGAGTGGGAGCGTTCCTGATAGCTGCCAATTTAGAAGGGGTAGGATGAATTCCCTGGGCATCAATTGTGAAGCCCAGGAAGTCCACTTGGGGCACAGCAAAGAAACATTTGCTGCGTTTAAATTTAAGACCCGCGCCCCTGAAACGGTCGAGGACTTTCCTCAGTACTTTGATGAGGTCTGAGCGGCTGTCAGCAGCGATCAGGACGTCATCAAAGTAAGGTACCACTCCAGGGAGCCCATGGAGCAGACGTTCCATGAGGCTCTGGAAAATCCCCGGGGCAACGGAAATGCCGAATTGAAGGCGGCGACAACGGAAAGCCCCCCGGTGGGTGACGATGGTTTGGGCAGCCGCCGCATCGTCATCCACAGGGAGTTGCTGGTAGGCCTGCGCCATATCCAGTTTAGCGAAAATACGGCCCTGCCCCAAGGAGTGGAGCAGGTGCTGTACAACAGGGACTGGATAGGGGTTTGCCTGAAGGCCAAGGTTGATGGTCGACTTATAGTCGGCGCAGATCCTAATGGAGCCGTCGGCCTTCACCGCAATCACAATGGGGGTCTCCCAAGGTGAGTGGTCGACGGGCTCCAGTATGCCCTGCGCCACGAGCTTATTGAGCTCCGCTTCAACCTTTGGCCTTAAGGCAAAGGGCACCCTGCGGGCCTTCAGTCTGATTGGTGCAACCTGGGGATCCAAGCTAAGGGATATGGGGCTACCTTTGTAATGGCCTAGCTGGCCATCAAAAATGTCAGCGTAGTCTGACAAGACTGCTGCTATGTCTGGGGGCGTGTCCACAGTAGAATGAATCCCCTGAAGGGAGATACCCAAGGGAGAAAACCATTCTAACCCCAGAATTGCTGGTAAGGGCTTCTGAACAATTAAAGCAGGTAAAACAGCGCAAAACTTGCCATAAGAAACCCTCAAGGCATATGAACCAAGGATAGAGATATGGGAGCCTTGATAGTCTGTTAAAATTGCGTTAAGGGGTGACAAGTGACAACGTTTTACGTGGGGGCACAACAGAGAAAAAGTGTCCCATGAAAGAAGGGATTTTGAGGAGCCGGAGTCCACTTCCATCTGACACGGCTTCCCTTCAATCAGTATATTAATATTGACTTTGTCCGTACCCTGTGAGGATGAGTTGATGGAAGTGTCATGCAGAGACGAAGAAGCTTGATTGATATTAAAGCATTCGTCTTGACACTGAGCAGGTTTCCGCTGCTGCGAGATATATGGAGGAGGTGACTCGATTGCTGCAGAAGGAGTAGGAAGTGAGGCTTTGCAGACATGGGCTAAATGTCCTTTCTTTCCGCAGCGGCGGCAAACCGCTGCCTTGAAGGGGCAATTAGCCCGGGCGTGCGCTCCGCCACAGCCAATGCAAGCAGAGGAGTTTGAAGGGAAATGGCTGATGGCTTGATTTTGTCGAGGCTGCTGACGGCGGGGTTGTGCCCCGAGTCTATCTACCTGAAGTTGTTGTAGATAGTCAGGCAGGGGGGCTAGCTCATCAATTAGATTTGTAATGTATATGTTGGCTGCTGGAGCGGAGGAGGCGTTGGAGCGGTTGAGGCTTGAGTGGCAGGTAACCCTCCAGCAACTGTCATCTGCGCGAGGTAGCGTTCTATTTCGCTGGACGATGAATCTGCCAACTCCGCAGCGCGAGCCTCGTCTATGGCATAGACTAATGTGACCTTAGGCTTGCCCAAAAGTCTACGCCTAAGGAAAATATCCTTCAGGCCACAGACGAATTGCTCTGCGAGGTTTGCCTCCAGATCTGGGAACTCACACTGTGCTGCAGCAACTCTCAAGGCTTGCAAAAATTGATTGACTGTCTCTGCAGGCTTTTGGACTCGCCTGCGGTAAGCGAAGCGTCTGGCTATTTGAGAGGGAGTAGGCGCGTAGTATGCCTGAAGTCCGTCTGTTAGTTCTTGCCAGGTGAGGTCGTACACCGCTCTTGGGGCGTCAAAGGACCTTGCGGTGGCAAACATTTCCGGACCGCAAGCCGTAAGGAAGAAACCACATTTCCTCGCTTGAGAATAACCCTGACGGTTGTTCGCGATTAGAAAGCATTCAAATCGTTCAAGAAATGCCTCCCACGTTTCACCTCCAACCCCAAAAGGGGCAAAAGTTGGCATTCCGGCCATGGCAGTTGGTTGGAGTGTAGACGATCTGACTAGAAGTGGCAGTTGATTTTTTTTCTTCTTCTGGTTACAGGTCCCCAGTCCTCGTCGCCAGTATTATATCTTCAGGAATGAGACAGAGGCTCGTGTCCGGTAACTCTGTAACCAATTTATTATAACACAACTTGTAACAGTAACAGGATACGACCAGGCAATGGTGCTGGTTGAACAATGTAACAAACAGAAGGATATTCTGTGTAGAGAGGCAGCGAAGCAGCTCCAGCTGGACTGGAGAGTTCGTCTGCTCTGGTGCTGAACAACTGACAGTTTGAAAGAGTCTGCCTTTTATAGTTCCGCAGACTCGTGCGCCTGACAGCCCGGCAACTGACAGGCGTGTCTGATTGGCTAAGACGCGCCTGGCTGTTGCCGAACTGTCATTCGTAACAGCGAAGACTAACTTTGGGAGGGCCGCACATGGCCTTCCCAAGCTCCATTTTCACTGACAGAGTGTTCGGGCCACCACAGGTGCCCCTGACACAAGCTCGCCATGCCCACCCAAGCCATGTCCCCTGTCCCCCATGACGTTAAACACAATATTAAATGAAATCAAGTTTAACACCCCTGCGCTAAAGCAACTTATATTATACAAACATTCATATATTTAACTGCTGTAAAATATTATAGTAGAGTTCACTCATAGTCTTATCACAGTTAGCTTGTCATTTTTTAAATTTATTTCTAAAAAAGCAAATATTTGATTGTTAAATAATTATTTTGTATATGGCAAGTAAGAAAAAAAACATTTAAAACCAATGAAAACATTTGGAGTTTGGAGAAAGAAATAGGATATGTTGGAAGTTGTCTCTCAAAATGGTGTGAAGTTTAGCCCCAACTGGCCGTTAGGACCATATTTTTTCCTATTGCTGAAATAGACACAAAATTGAGATAAAAAATTCCAAAATTTAATCCTTCAACCAAATCACACTCCTTTGCCAACTCAGTTCTGATTCCTTATCAAATATTATGATATAGGTCAGTGGTCTTCAAATTAGGCAACTTTAACTGGCTGGAGAATTCTGGGAATTGAAGTCCACAAGTCTTAATGTTGCCAACTTTGGGAACCCCTGATATAGGTGATCTTCAAGAAGTACCAGTTTAATTCTTTTATTTCTCTCTAGGAATCCCATTATTAGCTAGATAACAGCTATCATTCATCAATCTATCTATCATCTATCTATCTATCTACTATCTATCTATCTATCTATCTATCTATCTATCTATCTATCTATCTATCTATTTATCTATCTACAAAGTAATTAAGTTTATTTTAATAATGATTACAAATCATTATTTGTACACAAGGCTCCCCTCGTCCGGGACTTAATTTTAGACGAGAGGGCAGATCTGGCATGTATTACTGAAACCTGGCTGGGCACGGAGGGAGGAGTCCCCCTCGTAGAGATGTGCCCAGACGGATTTCAGGTGCTTCATCAGCCGAGAGCCCAGGGAAGGGGTGGCGGTGTGGCTATCGTTATCCGGGAGTCTTTAGCACCTCGTAGGATCCCTGCTCCGGAGCTTGTCGGGTGTGAGTCCCTGCTGGTGAAGTTGGACCTCAAGGGTCAAGTGGGTCTGCTGCTAACGTACCTGCCTCCCAACAGCGTTGCAGCAGCCCTCCCCTCGCTCCTCGAGTCAGTAGCCGAGCTAGCAATTGAGTTCCCCAGGCTTATGGTCCTGGGGGATTTCAATTTGCCTTCGCTCGGTGAACACTCTGATGGGGCGCAGGAGTTCATGGCTTCCATGACAGCCATGGGCTTGACCCAGGTAATTCGGGGCCCAACCCATTCAGCGGGTCACATGCTCGACCTCATATTTCTCTCGGAGCAGTGGACTTGTGATCTTGGTCTGAGGGGTAATGAGATCATACCCCTGTCGTGGTCAGACCACTGCCTACTGAGGCTTGACTTCCGGAGGCCAAACCCCCACTGTAGGGAGGAGGAACCGACCAGGTGGTTCCGCCCCAGGCGACTGATGGACCCTCTGAGGTTCCAGACGGAGCTTGGGGTTATTCCTGATACTCTCGCCCACAGTTCGGCAGAGACTCTGGTTGCTGCCTGGCACTCGGCAGCATCGGAGTCCCTTGACCGGATTGCGCCACTACGGCCGCTCCGAGGCAGTGGATCCAGGAGGCCTCCTTGGTTTACCGAGGAACTCTGGGAGAGGAAGCGCCAGAAGAGACGCCTAGAGCACCTGTGGAGGTCCGATAAGTCCGAAACGAACCGAGCACTTTTAACAACTTGCACCAAGGAGTACATCAGGGCACTTAGGGCAGCAAAAAGATCTCACATTGCCACCTTGGTTGCGTCCGCTGAGTCTCGCCCAGCCGCCCTGTTTAGGATAACCCATTCCCTCCTGAATAGGAGGGATACGGGGGAACCCTTGCAGGGTAGAGCTGAGGATTATGCCCAATTCTTAATGGACAAAGTTGCTCGGTTTCGGTCGGATTTGGACTCCACCTTTGCAGTTCCAGCCGAGGCACAAGAGGATGAATTGGTAGATCGCCCCTGGGTTGAGTTTCAGGATGTTGCCCCTGGGGACGTGGACAAGGCCATGAGAGCTGTGAGTGCCTCCACCTGTGTACTGGACCCGTGTCCCTCCTGGCGGGTTGCCAACAGCAGTGAGGTGACACGAGGCTGGATCCAGGCGGTTGTTACCGCCTCTCTTCGGGAGGGGCACTTCCCCACCGCACTTAAAGCGGCGGTGGTTAGACCCCTCCTGAAGAAGCCATCTTTGGATCCAGCTGTTCTCAACAACTATCGTCCAGTCTCCAACCTCCCCTTTGTGGGGAAGGTTGTTGAGAAGGTGGTGGCCTTCCAGCTTCAACGGTCCTTGGAGGAAGCCAGCTATCTTGACCCCTTCCAGTCGGGCTTCAGACCTGGTTACAGCACAGAAACCGCTTTGGTCGCATTGACCGATGATCTCTGGAGAGCCAGAGATGGAGGCCACGCCTCCATCCTGGTTCTCCTTGACCTCTCGGCGGCTTTCGATACCATCGACCATGGTATCCTTCTGCGACAACTGCGAGAGGTGGGGGTGGGAGGCACTGTTTTGCAGTGGTTCTCCTCCTACCTCTCGGACAGGTCGCAGTTGGTGTTAGTTGGGGGGCAGAGATCGACCCCTAGGCCCCTAACATACGGGGTGCCGCAGGGTTCGGTCTTATCCCCCCTACTATTTAACATCTACATGAAACCGCTGGGCGAGATCATTCGGAGGCACGGGTTAAGATACCATCAATACGCGGACGATACTCAGTTGTATCTGTCCGCCCCGTGCCAACTCAATGAAGCGGTGGACGTGGTGAACCGGGGTCTTGAAGCCGTTAGGGACTGGATGAGGGCTAACAAGCTTGTACTCAACCCGGAGAAGACCGAGTGGCTGTTGTGTTTCCCTCCCAAAAATTCGACCAGTGTTCCATCGCTCAGGCTGGGGGGTCAAATTTTATACCCCTCAGAGAGGGTTCGCAACTTGGGAGTCCTCCTGGATCCACAGCTGACTTTCGACCACCATCTGACGGCTGTGACCAGGGGGGCATTTGCCCAGGTTCGCCTGGTACGCCAGTTGCGACCCTACCTGAACCGGGAGGCTCTCACAACAGTCACTCGGGCCCTTGTGACCTCTAGGCTGGAATACTGCAATGTGCTCTACATGGGGCTGCCCTTGAAGAGCATCCGGCAACTTCAGCTAGTCCAGAATGCGGCCGCGCGAGTGATTGTGGGCGCACCTCGGTTCGCCCACATAACACCTATCCTCCGCGAGCTGCGCTGGCTATCTGTTGATCTCCGGGTGTGCTTCAAGGTGCTACTCACCACCTATAAAGCCTTCCATGGTAGTGGATCTGCGTACTTGAGAGACCGCCTCCTGCCAATTACCTCCCTACGACCTATAAGATCACATAGATTGGGCCTCCTCCGAATACCATCCGCCAGTCAATGTCGACTGGCAACTACACGGAGGAGGGCCTTTTCAGTAGCAGCTCCGACCCTTTGGAACGATCTCCCCGTGGAGATTCGTACCCTCACCACCATCCAGACCTTCCGCACAGCCCTCAAGACCTGGCTATCCCGTCAGGCCTGGGGATAAGATCACAATCTGTCCCCACCCGAATGAAGAATGAATGTTGTGTACTATTTTACTCTTATGTATTGTTTTATGTTTATTGTTTACACCCCCCCTCCCTATTTTATGTAAGCCGCCCTGAGTCCCCGCGGGGAAAAGGGCGGCCTATAAATATTAATAAAATACAAATACAAATACAAATACAAATCTTAAAAGAAAAACAAAACATAAAAGAATCCTGTCATGCTTCTGGAGCATACTTGAAACTCAAAGGGTACAAGCAAAGGAGAAGAAGGTAAAATCTTGCAGTGCAAATGTGAACAGAATTCTACTTCTACTGAATTGATGCAGCCCAAGCAAACTTTGCATTCACATTCCATCATCTTCCATATGGAAGCTATAACTTCTGTCTAAAATGTAGTCAGAGCAACAATGTTCTTCTTTATAGCAGTCAGATGCAAAGAAAAGGGAAGAAAAGCAGCTGCTGCTTGAAATGATGTCTTCCCAGTTTCCTCCCCTGCACTCAGTTCCTAGTGGAGGGAAAAACAACTGGAGGAGAGAAAACGAAGGAGGAAGTTATAAACTTATATTCACTGACTTGGGATGGGAATAAATGTAATTAAATTCTCAAGTACTCTTATCTGAGTGCATTTCATTGTAAGGTTACAAACCTATAGAAACTGACTGGAAGTAAGTTCCACTGAATTTTAATGGGAATTATTTCTGAATAAGCATGGCCTGTATTACTTTCCTTTTCTTCAAGGAAACTTTCAATAATAACCATTAAATGATTTATTATAATTTAGATTTGGTCATTTCAATCTTCTTCCACAATAGTCCTGCTGGCATAATACATTATATACATATA